>NC_088239.1:113004-233004 GCF_036934945.1 Oncorhynchus masou masou | reverse complement strand
TTTTTTTCCCCCAGGACAACAAATACGAAATGATATCTAGACAATGTTGCCCTAAAATACACAAATAGCTATACCTAGCGCTTCCATGAACCTGTGAACGATCTGAGAGACAAGGCAACAAGGGCCGTCTACAACAAGGGCCGTCTACAACAAGGGCCGTCTACAACAAGGGCCGTCTACAACAAGGGCCGTCTACAACAAGGGCCATCTACAACAAGGGCCATCTACAACAAGGGCCGTCTACAACAAGGGCCATCTACAACAAGGGCCTTCTACAACAAGGGCCATCTACAACAAGGGCCTTCTACAACAAGGGCCTTCTACAACAAGGGCCTTCTACAACAAGGGCCATCTAAGCCATCAAAAGGAACATAAAACTTGATATCCCAACTAGGATCAAAACAATACTTGAATCGGTTGTGAGGTGTGCGGGTTGTGAGGTCTGCGGGTTGCGAGGTCTGCGGGTTGCGAGGTCTGCGGGCTGCGGGTTGTGAGGTCTGCGGGTTGCGAGGTCTGCGGGTTGCGAGGTCTGCGGGTTGCGAGGTCTGCGGGTTGCGAGGTCTGCGGGTTGCGAGGTCTGCGGGTTGCGAGGTCTGCGGGTTGCGAGGTCTGCGGGTTGCGAGGTCTGCGGGTTGCGAGGTCTGCGGGTTGCGAGGTCTGCGGGTTGCGAGGTCTGCGGGTTGCGAGGTCTGCGGGTTGCGAGGTCTGCGGGTTGCGAGGTCTGCGGGTTGCGAGGTCTGCGGGTCCACTCACCAACCAAGAATTCACAAAATGGGACAAACACCCAATTGAGACTCTGCATGAAGAATTCAGAGAAAAAAAGATATACTTTGCGTACAACACAAAATCCCAAACAATTCATGCAGAGCAACATTAGGACTATACCCACGAGTTATTAACATCCAGAAAAGAGCAGTTAAATTCTACAAAAAGGAAACAATGTCCACCACAAAGCCCTCACCTACAGAGAGATGAACCTGGAGAAGACATCTGGTACTGAGACTGTGTTCACAAACACAAACAGAGCCCCAGGTCACCAACATTTAGACCCAACCAAATTATGAGAAAGCAAAAAGATAACTATTTGGCACACTGGAAAGAATCGACCAAAAAAAAAAGAAGACAAGAGAAGACAGGCTATGTGCTCACTGCCCACAAAATGAGGTGGAAACTGAGCTGCACTTCCTAACCTTCTGTCCAATGTATGACCATATTAGAGAGACATATTTCCCTCAGTTCCCACAAAGAATTTGAAAAACAAAAAAAACATTGATTAACTCCCATATCTGCAAAATGCCACACAGCAGTAAGATGTGACCCACTGAGGTCAATGACCCACTTACTTATTACAGAGTCAGAAACAACAATGTAATAACATATTTATGTAACATTTTAAATCATGTTATGCTACATTTTTCTTTATACCTCAAATAATATTTTAAAATGTTGTTATTCTCTTGAAATATCCAATGTGTGTTTAATGTCTGATTATTGTTTTGTTTCACTCGCTTTGTTGGTTTTTGTTTTTTCATATGCCTTGGCAAACATAAACACGTTTCCAATAACAATAAAGTCACATTGAATAAGAGCGGAGAGAAGAGGGAGAGAATTGAGAGAAGAGGGAGAGAAGAGGGAGAGAAGAGGGAGAGAAGAGGGAGAGAAGAGGGAGAGAATTGAGAGAAGAGAGAGAGAAGGGGGAGAGAATTGAGAGAAGAGAGAGAGAAGGGGGAGAGAATTGAGAGAAGAGAGAGAGAAGGGGGAGAGAATTGAGAGAAGAGAGAGAGAAGGGGGAGAGAATTGAGAGAAGAGAGAGAGAAGGGGGAGAGAATTGAGAGAAGAGAGAGAGAAGGGGGAGAGAATTGAGAGAAAGAGAGAGAGAAGGGGAGAGAATTGAGAGAAAGAGAGAGAAGGGGGAGAGAGTTGAGAGAAGAGAGAGAGAAGGGGGAGAGAATTGAGAGAAGAGAGAGAGAATTGAGAGAAGAGGGAGAGAAGGGGGAGAGAATTGAGAGAAGAGGGAGAGAAGAGGGAGATCGTTGGTCCTTAGGCATAGCGTGAATGCATCTGTTAGTGGGTTCAGAGGGAGCCGGCGATGCAGAGCCAGGAGGGTTGATAACAACTCAGTACTGGAGAGAGAGAAGCACAGCAATAAATTCCTCCTGGGTCATTTCACTTTATTTTTAAAAAGCAGACGAAAGGACTGTCACCCACCATCTCAGATTGCTGCAGTTAGTAACATATGATCAGAATTCCGGAAAATTATTTGGTTTAAATATACATTTCAAGGACAAACTGAATTTATTTACATCATGAGCTGAATCCGTTTTTTTTTAAACACAAAGTTGCAAATGAAATGTGATCTATTAAATAAACATAAGTGGAAAAAACAGTGTGAAATAAAGCAGAAAAAGCAGCATCCAGTAGCCTGATACAGTCACACTACTATAATGGTAAATAATGCAAGAGACTTCAAATTACACATTTCTCTGAACAGGGATAAAAAATACTTTAAAAAATAAAGAAAAATCACCAGATTCACAGGGAAAACATTTCATAGTATGAAGAAGCAATAATCCAATCTGCAGCTTCATACTACTTGTCAAACATGTAGAACTGAAACTGGTTGTTGAAATGACATGGAACGAATGTCCTAACAAAGACCCCGCACTATCCATCTGTCTGGGTTCTAAATAGAACCACGTTGCAGCAGCTCAATGACAATACAATATACGAGTGTCTTTGTTAGATTCACAATGACCATGCAAATCGCCCATTCTCAATTAGAGCCAATTAATATTAATTAATATATTAAATGGCCACCACTGACTTGAGGGGGGGGGGGACAGCTAACGAGCAGGAGAGGAGCTAGCAGCTTGCGTTTATTTGTGTTTATTTGCGCGTGGCGATGGCCTCCAAAAGCTTATTTTTTTCTTCTTCGACGTGGCAAAGATGGGAAGTGGCGTTAGGCTGTGAGGGAGAAGCAGAAAGAACAGCGGCGGAAGGCGACTCAGTGGCTGGCCGAGTGGGAGAGAGCTGAGACACACACACCAGTCAGTGGAAATGTCACACCTCTGTGTCGGTAGACTGCAGCAGAAGTAAGTCCATTACAGAGAGGAAACTATGTAAAGGAGCCGACCATTCACCCTGCAGCACTCCTCTCCTCCTCAACCCTCATCCCACCAGACGAGCTAAAAACACATTACAACTCCTTATAAAACCCAACCGTTTAGCATTCAAGTCAACAACAAAAAAATGAACTCATTTTCTAAGTTCAAAGCTGAATGAATCAAAATCCATTCCAGGGTGAAGGTGAGATCCGTTGGAACCAGTGCCTTCAACAACACGGATCAATAAACCATGTCTTCAACAACACGGATCAATAAACCATGTCTTCAACAACACGGATCAATAAACCATGTCTTCAACAACACGGATCAATAAACCATGTCTTCAACAACACGGATCAATAAACCATGTCTTCAACAACACGGATCAATAAACCAGCCTTCAAGAACACGGATCAATAAACCATGTCTTCAACAACACGGATCAATAAACCATGCCTTCAACAACACGGATCAATAAACCATGCCTTCAACAACACGGATCAATAAACCATGCCTTCAACAACACGGATCAATAAACCATGCCTTCAACAACACGGATCAATAAACCATGTCTTCAACAACACGGATCAATAAACCAGCCTTCAACAACACGGATCAATAAACCATGTCTTCAACAACACGGATCAATAAACCATGTCTTCAACAACACGGATCAATAAACCATGTCTTCAACAACACGGATCAATAAACCATGTCTTCAACAACACGGATCAATAAACCATGTCTTCAACAACACGGATCAATAAACCATGTCTTCAACAACACGGATCAATAAACCATGTCTTCAACAACACGGATCAATAAACCAGCCTTCAACAACACGGATCAATAAACCAGCCTTCAACAACACGGATCAATAAACCATGCCTTCAACAACACGGATCAATAAACCAGCCTTCAACAACACGGATCAATAAACCATGTCTTCAACAACACAGATCAATAAACCATGTCTTCAACAACACGGATCAATAAACCAATCACAGTTGAGGTATGTCCATAACATGAAACAACAAACCAATAATAGTTTAGGTATTTCCATAATGCTCTGCCTCTTTTTATAGCTCAAACCATCTATGAAACGTGCTCGTCTAACATGTTGCGCTCTACGATACTCACAAGACATTAGGAGGTAAAGGATACTTCTACCTTGAAGACCATAGGAAATCCCAGGTGTCTATAATACTGTAAGGGGTTAATCTAGAAGACCATAGGAGATCCCAGGTCATAGTGTCTATAATACTGTAAGGGGTTAATCTAGAAGACCATAGTAAATCCCAGGTCATAGTCTCTATAATACTGTAAGGGGTTAATCTAGAAGACCATAGTAAATCCCAGATCATAGTGTCTATAATACTGTAAGGGGTTCATCTAGAAGACCATAGTAAATCCCAGGTCATAGTCTCTATAATACTGTAAGGGGTTAATCTAGAAGACCATAGTAAATCCCAGGTTATAGTGTTTATAATACTGTAAGGGGTTAATCTAGAAGACCTTAGTAAATCCCAGGTCATTGAGTCTATAATACTGCCTAGTTATATTCATTTCCAGACTGAGCAAATCATTCACATACATTTAGTTTTAGCAGGTGTTTGCTTTGGGATACGTTTTTTAATTGAGAGAGAAAACGAATCACAAGAGGTAAAAACACTGATTTTTAAAAGGTTGATTTGAAGTCTCAAAAGGGTTGACTGCCTGGCTGTCTTCCATTACACACACAGAGAGACAGAGAGACAGAGAGACAGAGAGACAGAGAGACAGAGAGACAGAGGGAGACAGAGAGACAGAGAGACAGAGAGACAGAGAGAGAGAGAGAGAGAGAGAGAGAGAGACAGAGAGAGAGACAGAGAGACACAGACAGAGAGACACAGACAGAGAGACAAAAAGACAGAAAGAGAGAGACAGAGAGAGACAGAGAGACAGAGAGAGACAGAGAGAGACAGAGAGAGACAGAGAGAGACAGAGAGACAGAGAGGGAGACAGAGACAGAGACAGAGACAAAAAGACAGAAAGAGAGAGAGAGAGAGAGAGATAAAGCGAGACAGAGAGAGGAGTCGATTGCTGAGGCAGAACAACTGAACATCCCCTGAACGATATTGTTTCTATTCAAGCAACATTGAGCATGTGACATGGAGCTCCGCAAGGCGGGAAGGATCCGGACGGCCAGGGTTGTCTAGAAGAGGGATACAACTTCTTCCGTCAAAATGTTTTGACTTTTCGTAGCAGGTTAAGAATAATTTACACAGCAGGGTAGGAGAGCTGTATCCTGTCAAGTCATGAATACAGGCAGAGAGCGGAGATCTGAGGTCCGTTCAGTTGGCTTCAACGTCTTCTACGTTGCGGAACAATTCGTACTGAATGACACATTTCTCAAAAATGTTCTTGAACAGACGGAGGTTTGCTTCCATTTGGTGGATTAAAGCACTGAGTGACGCACTTATTTAAAACAACATATATATATATATATATATTTTAAATATATATATATATAATATATATTTTTATATATATATATATATGAACATTCCAGAATATTTTAAATGGGAGTGGCCATGCTGACAGCGTTCCCCAACCCCTCCCATTTTTTCTACTGGTACAGCGATTGAACATTCCAGAACATAAAAAAGGGGAGTGGCCATGCTGACAGCGTTCCCCAACCCCTCCCCTTTTTTCCACTGGTACAGCGATTGAACATTCCAGAACATAAAAAAAAAGGTAGTGAACGCAGCCCCAGATTAGGATTAGGATGTAGCTTAGTCAGGCATCAATGAGGCGAGGTGTGGGGGGGGGGGGGGTTCACCTTTATAATGAGCCTGACCTTTGCTGCTAATTACTAAAATGACAAGCTACAAGCCTAATCTGTGAAATCCCTCACCTGTTCTATGTTAATAGGAAGACATATTAAAATGTCAAAGACAACAGGTTTCATGTGAAACGTGCGGTTGGTGATGGACTACAGTTGATCCATGACCCTTAACCTTCAGAAGGATTAAGCCTGTTTGAGCCTAAAAGCCTGAATCCATTGGCTGTGACTGACATTTAACCACCTGGAAGCCTCACACAGATAAACGCAAGGATAAAGGGGTAAGACGAACAACATACACTCACCAGACAGTTCATTAGGTACACCAATCTAGTGCCGTGTCCGACCCCCCTTACCTCCAGAACAACCAGAGTTCTTCGGGGCATGGATTCTACAAGGTATGCCTTTCAAAACGTTGCTCAATTGGTATCAAGGGACCTAACTTGTGCCAGGAAAACAGTCCCAACCCAATTAGACCACCAGCCTGTTTAATGACAGTTCATAAAAGTAACAAGCAAAGATAGACCCTTTTTATTTTATCTCTGTGGCCTATTTATTGCCTTGCCTCCCTACTCTTCTACATATAGATTTCTCTATTGTGTTATTGACTGTATGTTTGTTTTATTCCATGTGTAACTATGATTGTGTTGTTGTATTTGTCTCACTGCTTTGCTTTATCTTGGCCAGGTCTCAGTTGTAAATGAGAACTTGTTCTCAACTGGCTTAACTGGTTAAATAAAGGTGAAAAAAAATGGAAAAAAAAAGACCTACCAATTAGTTTGTGTCTTTATGGAGCACATAAAAAAAGCCTAATGTTGAGGTAACCCTTGTATGTAACACACAATTTCACTGCATGTTTCACAATTTCACACAATTTCACTACATACAATTTCATTGTATGTCCCAGACAATTTCACTGCAGACTGCCTTTCTCATGAAAATAAGCCTCTTTTTTTTCCAACTAAGAAAAATATATGAATACTCTCGCAAATTATCGAATACCACGACGACTTTAAAACAGAACGACAACGCGGGGGAACAACGATGGAAAAGGAGGAGAGGAGAGAATAGGTGCATAATGACTTCCTGTCTAAAGAAACCAATCTTTTAAGTTAGACAGTATGACCTGAATAGAGAGGTGAAAGGACAGTGTGAATGAGAAAGACCACAGGATCAGATAACAGCATGTTATCCTTGTTTCGCTAACCATTTCCCTCACAACCGGAGACTGAACTTCATCAATATATCATAGAACCAGGGCAGAAGGGAACATGCTTGATTAATTTCATTGGTACAGTATGAGATAGAGAGAGAGAGATGAAGAGAAAGCATGCGAGAGAGAGAGAGAGAGAGAGAGAGAGAGAGAGAAGAGAGAACGAGAGAGAGAGAGAGAGAGAGAGAGAGAGAGAGTTGGAGGGAGAGAGACAGAGAGACAGAGAGAGAGAGAGACAGAGAGAGAGAGAGAGAGTTGGAGAGAGACAGAGAGAGAGAGAGAGAGAGAGAGAGAGAGATGGAGAGCTCAATTGAACACAGCAGACAGCACGAAGCAACTTTGTCCATCTCAGAATAAAAAAAGTGTCTTCACTATTCACTACTGCAGTCATTTTAAAGACTGTCACAATGCAACTCCCTGTGGTCCCTAGAGCTGGGAAATACCACAAACCTCACGATATATCATCATCACACAACTTAGGTGCTGTTAAGATACAAATTACGATGATCGCAGTTCTATATGTACAGTGATTTGATGTTCCAAACATACAGTGGAGAGAACAAGTATTTGATAACCTGCAAAATTGGCAGTGTTTCCTACTTATAAAGCATGTAGAGGCCTGTCATTATGTATCATAGGTACACTTCAACTGTGAGAGGACGGAATCTAAAACAACAATCCAGAAAATCACACTGTATGATTTTTAAGTAATTAATATTTTTGTTTTAGATTCCGTTTTGGACACACATACTTATTCAAATGTTTTTTATTTCCTCCTATGTTCTTGAAAACCCAAGGTCTCAGTGAACACAGACGGTCTTTCTATCTCTTCCCTCCCACTTACTCAAATGCTTTTTCTTTCCTCATATTTTCCAAAACTATGAAATAACACATATGGAATTATGTAGTAACCAAAAAAATAATAATGTTCAATCGAAATAAATTTTAGCCACGCTTTGCCTTCGCCAAGAGTACGCAAAGCTGCCATCAAAGGGTGGCTACTAAGAATATCAAATATGTTTTCATTTGTTTAACAATTTTTCAGTTATGTTTCACATGATTCCACATGTGAATTTTTTATATATATATATTTTTTATTTTATGAATATTTCATCGTTTTGATGTGGGTAAATAGTCTAAAAGAAAAACCCTTGAATGAGTAGGTGTGTCCAAACTTTTGACTGGTCCTGTATATTCATACACAAATCGATACTGGAGTCAAACATCAATAAAACATCATAAAAAAAATTATATTGCAAAATATATATAATATCGATTTTTTCCCCCGCACCCATCACTAATGGCCCCATACGCCCCCTGCCTAGCTTCAATCACATTGTGCTGCGAGAGCTGGAATGAAAAACTACAGTTGCCAAGGTTATCGACTTGGGGAATCAATAACGTTAGATCACAAAAATATGAATCCATAGCGCAGACAGATCAAGAGAGAGAAACCACCAGTCCGCTCCTCCAGCCTCAAACACTGATGGATGGGAGGAGGAGACAGGAACGCACGCCTAATTGAAAATTAAGTCCTCCAAATATAGGCAGCAATTAGCAACGTCCCAAACAAACAGGGTTTCATTCATCTCCCGCTTGAACTCAAATAACAGCAGACTTAATGAGAATATCATTGTAGCCATTGGCTCTCAATGTATCTGCTGCTTTTAAACTGGGACAGTTTAGCATTTTGGGATGAGAGAGGACCCAGTGAGCAAAATGTAATCTTTTAGACGTTGGCTTCACATGGTGTTCACAGAAGACCCAGTGAGCAAAATGTCATCTTTTAGACGTTGGCGTCACATGGTGTTCACAGAGGACCCAGTGAGCAACATGTCATCTTTTAGATGTTGGCGTCACATGGTGTTCACAGAGGACCCAGGGAGCAAAATGTCATCTTTTAGAAGTTGGCGTCACATGGTGTTCACAGAGGACACTGAATTTGTCTACAGTTGAAGTCTGAAGTTTACATCCACTTAGGTTGGAATCATTAAAACTCATTTTACAATCACTTCACAAATTTCTTGTCTATAGTTTTGTCCAAAAAAAAACTCATTTTTCCAACAATTGTTTACAGACAGATTATTTCACTGTATCACTATTCCAGTGGGTCAGAAATTTACATACACTAAGTTGACTGTGCCATTAAACAGCTTGGAAAATTCCAGAAAATGTCATGACTTTAGAAGCTTCTGATAGGCTAATTGACATCATTGGAGTCAATTGGAGGTGTACCCGTGGATGTATTTCAAGGCCAATCTTCAAACTCAGTTCCTCGTTGCTTGACATCATGGGAAAATCAAAAGAAATCAGCCATGAACTCAGAAAACAAAATTGTAGACCTCCACAAGTCTGGTTCATCCTTGGGAGCAATTTACAAACACCTGAAGGTACCAGGTTCATCTGTACAAATATTAGTACGCAAGTATAAACACCATGGGACCACACAGCTATCAGCCGTCATACCTCTCAGGAAGGAGACACGTTCGGTCTCCTAGAGATTAACATATATTGGTGTGAAAGGTGCAAATCAATCCCAGAACAACAGCAAAGAACCTTGTGAAGATGCTGGAGGAAACAGGTACAGAGTATCTATCTCCACAGTAAAATGAGTCCTATATCGACATAACCTGAAAGGACACTCAGCAAGGAAGAAGCCACAGCTTCAAAACCGCCATAAAAAAGTAAAGACTACGGTTTTTAAACTACACATGGAGACAAAGATCGTACTTTTTTGGAGAAATGTCCTCTGATCTGATGAAACCAAAATAGAACTGTTTGGCCTGTTTGGCCATAACGACCATTATTATGTTTGGAGGAAAACGAGGGAGGCTTGCAAGCTGAAGAACAACATCCCAACCGTGAAGCACGGGGGTGGCAGCATCTTGTTGTGGGTGTGATTTGCTGCATGAGGGACTGGTGTACTTCACAAAATAGATGGCATCATGAGGTAAGAAAATGATGTGGATATATTGAAGCAACATCTCAAGACATCAGTCAGGAAGTTAAAGTTTGGTCGCAAATGGGTCTTTCAAATGGACAACGACCCCAAGCATACTTCCAAAGTTGTGGCAAAATGGCTTAAGACAACAAAGTCAAGCTATTGGAGTCACCATCACAAAGCCCTGACCTCAAGCCTACAGAAAATTTGTGGACAGAACTGAAAAAGTTTGTATGAGCAAGGAGGCCTACAAACCTGACTCAGTTCCACCAGCTCTGTCAGGAGGAATGGGCCAATATTCACCCAACTTATCGTGGGAAGCTTGTGGAAGGCTACCCGAAACATTTGACCCAAGTTAAACAATTTAAAGGCAATGCTGCCAAATACTAATTGAATGTATGTAAACTTCTGACCCACTGGGAATGTGATGAAAGAAATAAAAAACATAAATAAATAATTCTATCTACTATTATTCTGAAATGTTGCATTCTTAAAATAAAGTAGTGATCCTAAATGACCTAAAACAGGGAATTTTTACTAGGGGACAAACATTGACCCATTCTGAGTTGTCAGAACTCTTCTAGGGGACAAACATTGACCCATTCTGAGTTGTCATAACTTTTCTAGGGGACAAACATTGACCCATTCTGCGTTGTCAGAACTCTTCTAGGGGACAAACATTGACCCATTCTGCGTTGTCAGAACTCTTCTAGGGGACAAACATTGACCCATTCTGAGTTGTCAGAACTTTTCAGGGGACAAACATTGACCCATTCTGCGTTGAGAACTCTTCTAGGGGACAAACATTGACCCATTCTGCGTTGTCAGAACTCTTTAGGGGACAAACATTGACCCATTCTGCGTTGTCAGAACTTTTCTAGGGGACAAACATTGACCCATTCTGCGTTGTCAGAACTCTTCTAGGGGACAAACATTGACCCATTCTCGTTGTCAGAACTCTTCTAGGGGACAAACATTGACCCATTCTGAGTTGTCAGGGGGAGTGTAATGTTTACTAATGTTTATTTCCCTTTTGTTTGCTGACTATTCCATCCCCTTTGGCAACATATGTTTCCCCATAAAGCCTTTTGCATTGATTTGAGAGAGAGAGAGAGAGAGACAGAGGGCGAGAGAGAGAGACAGAGGGCGAGAGAGAGAGACAGAGAGCGAGAGAGAGAGACAGAGGGCGAGAGAGGGACAGAGGGGAATGAGAGACAGAGGGAATGAGAGAGAGAAGAACAGAGAGAGAGACAGAGAGAGAGAGACAGAGGCACAGAGAGAGAGACAGAGGGCGAGAGAGAGAGACAGAGGGCGAGAGAGAGAGACAGAGGGCGAGAGAGAGAGACAGAGGGCGAGAGAGACATCAGAGGGCTGAGAGAGTTGACAGAGGGCGGACAGAGAACAGAGCGAACAGAAGACAGAGGGCTCTGAGAGAGACCTCCCGTTATGGAAAACTATTGTTAAGACGAAGAGACGAGAGAGACTGAGCTGTTAAAAGACACATTTTTAAAGGAGAGACAGAATACAGATGAATGACCTGTAATAAGAGGGTAGCAACCAATGAGAGAGTAAGAACGAGATTTAGAAGACACAGAGACAGAGAGAGACTTAGAGAGAGAGAGAGAGAGAGAGAGAGAGACAGAGGGCGAGAGAGAGAGACAGAGGGCGAGAGAGAAGACAGAGGGCGAGAGAGAGGATAGGGTGGGTTAAAGCAGCGAGAGAGGGTAGGAATGAGAGAGTAAGAACGAGAGAGAGAGAGACACAGAGACACAGAGAGAAAGACACAGAGACACACAGAGAGAGACAGAGAGAGAGAAGAGATGCGCAACACCAGACGTAGCTGAACACATCAGCGTACTGTTATAGTTGACTGGACAGTGAACCCAGCAACACAAAAAGCTCTCTGTTAGTTTCCCTCCCTGTTATGGAAAACTATTGTTAATTCTCTACTTACTGAGCTGTTAAAAGACACATTTTTAAAGGCCCACAATACAGATGAATGACCTGTAATAAGCACAGCAACCAATGTTCATTCCTATTTAAAAATTAGACAGATTACTTATTAAATATGGTCATTTAGGAAATTACAGAAAAAAGTGATTGGTAAACATGCACTTATCTGGATATTGTTAATTGCAGTAATTTTTTTCAAAAGTGAGATTGTGTGTCTGATTGGAGCCCACGTGCACGCACGAAAACACACAGAGACACGCTTAAGAGACGAACATAAAAGCTAATCTGCGATGGAATTTGAGGTCGGCTCTGTGGAATCCTGTTACGTAGTTCGAAGTGTCTGAAACCAATTTGAGAGGCTGTCTGTTCCTTCTTGCCATACAAGCACTGCTGTTTCTTCCAATGGCAGACGGAAAGCCTCACGCATGTTTCCCAGGCGAAGCCTTTCGCACATGATATTAGGAAAACATTGTGACCATTTTTTTGGTCATTTAGGTGTTCGGCAGGTCACACATTTGTCCTTGATGCAAGTTGAAGTTCAGTAACCTGGGCTCTGAGTGGCACACGGTCTAAGGCATTCTCAGTGCTAGAGGCGTCACTATAGACCCTGGTTCAGTGATCTAAGGCACTGCATTCTCAGTGCTAGAGGCGTCACTATAGACCCTGGTTCAGTGATCTAAGGCACTGCATTCTCAGTGCTAGAGGCGTCACTACAGACCCTGGTTCAGTGATCTAAGGCACTGCATTCTCAGTGCTAGAGGCGTCACTACAGACCCTGGTTCAGTGATCTAAGGCACTGCATTCTCAGTGCTAGAGGCGTCACTACAGACCCTGGTTCAGTGATCTAAGGCACTGCATTCTCAGTGCTAGAGGCGTCACTACAGACCCTGGTTCAGTGATCTAAGGCACTGCATTCTCAGTGCTAGAGGCGTCACTACAGACCCTGGTTCAGTGATCTAAGGCACTGCATTCTCAGTGCTAGAGGCGTCACTACAGACCCTGGTTCAGTGATCTAAGGCACTGCATTCTCAGTGCTAGAGGCGTCACTACAGACCCTGGTTCAGTGATCTAAGACACTGCATTCTCAGTGCTAGAGGCGTCACTACAGACCCTGGTTCAGTGATCTAAGACACTGCATTCTCAGTGCTAGAGGCGTCACTACAGACCCTGGTTCAGTGATCTAAGACACTGCATTCTCAGTGCTAGAGGCGTCACTACAGACCCTGGTTCAGTGATCTAAGACACTGCATTCTCAGTGCTAGAGGCGTCACTACAGACCCTGGTTCAGTGATCTAAGGCACTGCATTCTCAGTGCTAGAGGCGTCACTACAGACCCTGGTTCAGTGATCTAAGGCACTGCATTCTCAGTGCTAGAGGCGTCACTATAGACCCTGGATCAGTGATCTAAGGCACTGCATTCTCAGTGCTAGAGGCGTCACTATAGACCCTGGTTCAGTGATCTAAGACACTGCATCTCAGTGCTAGAGGCGTCACTATAGACCCTGGTTCAGTGATCTAAGGCACTGCATTCTCAGTGCTAGAGGCGTCACTATAGACCCTGGTTCAGTGATCTAAGGCACTGCATCTCAGTGCTAGAGGCGTCACTATAGACCCTGGTTCAGTGATCTAAGACACTGCATTCTCAGTGCTAGAGGCGTCACTATAGACCCTGGTTCAGTGATCTAAGACACTGCATTCTCAGTGCTAGAGGCGTCACTATAGACCCTGGTTCAGTGATCTAAGACACTGCATTCTCAGTGCTAGAGGCGTCACTATAGACCCTGGTTCAGTGATCTAAGACACTGCATTCTCAGTGCTAGAGGCGTCACTATAGACCCTGGTTCAGTGATCTAAGACACTGCATTCTCAGTGCTAGAGGCGTCACTACAGACCCTGGTTCAGTGATCTAAGGCACTGCATTCTCAGTGCTAGAGGCGTCACTACAGACCCTGGTTCAGTGATCTAAGGCACTGCATTCTCAGTGCTAGAGGCGTCACTACAGACCCTGGTTCAGTGATCTAAGGCACTGCATTCTCAGTGCTAGAGGCGTCACTACAGACCCTGGTTCAGTGATCTAAGACACTGCATTCTCAGTGCTAGAGGCGTCACTACAGACCCTGGTTCAGTGATCTAAGACACTGCATTCTCAGTGCTAGAGGCGTCACTACAGACCCTGGTTCAGTGATCTAAGACACTGCATTCTCAGTGCTAGAGGCGTCACTACAGACCCTGATTCAGTGATCTAAGGCACTGCATTCTCAGTGCTAGAGGCGTCACTACAGACCCTGGTTCAGTGATCTAAGACACTGCATTCTCAGTGCTAGAGGCGTCACTACAGACCCTGGTTCAGTGATCTAAGGCACTGCATTCTCAGTGCTAGAGGCGTCACTATAGACCCTGGATCAGTGATCTAAGGCACTGCATTCTCAGTGCTAGAGGCGTCACTATAGACCCTGGTTCAGTGATCTAAGACACTGCATCTCAGTGCTAGAGGCGTCACTATAGACCCTGGTTCAGTGATCTAAGGCACTGCATTCTCAGTGCTAGAGGCGTCACTACAGACCCTGGTTCAGTGATCTAAGGCACTGCATTCTCAGTGCTAGAGGCGTCACTATAGACCCTGGTTCAGTGATCTAAGGCACTGCATTCTCAGTGCTAGAGGCGTCACTATAGACCCTGGTTCAGTGATCTAAGACACTGCATTCTCAGTGCTAGAGGCGTCACTATAGACCCTGGTTCAGTGATCTAAGGCACTGCATTCTCAGTGCTAGAGGCGTCACTATAGACCCTGGTTCAGTGATCTAAGACACTGCATTCTCAGTGCTAGAGGCGTCACTATAGACCCTGGTTCAGTGATCTAAGACACTGCATTCTCAGTGCTAGAGGCGTCACTACAGACCCTGGTTCAGTGATCTAAGACACTGCATTCTCAGTGCTAGAGGCGTCACTACAGACCCTGGTTCAGTGATCTAAGACACTGCATTCTCAGTGCTAGAGGCGTCACTACAGACCCTGGTTCAGTGATCTAAGGCACTGCATTCTCAGTGCTAGAGGCGTCACTACAGACCCTGGTTCAGTGATCTAAGGCACTGCATTCTCAGTGCTAGAGGCGTCACTACAGACCCTGGTTCAGTGATCTAAGACACTGCATTCTCAGTGCTAGAGGCGTCACTACAGACCCTGGTTCAGTGATCTAAGGCACTGCATTCTCAGTGCTAGAGGCGTCACTACAGACCCTGGTTCAGTGATCTAAGGCACTGCATCTCAGTGCTAGAGGCGTCACTACAGACCCTGGTTCAGTGATCTAAGGCACTGCATTCTCAGTGCTAGAGGCGTCACTACAGACCCTGGTTCAGTGATCTAAGACACTGCATCTCAGTGCTAGAGGCGTCACTACAGACCCTGGTTCAGTGATCTAAGGCACTGCATTCTCAGTGCTAGAGGCGTCACTACTGACCCTGATTAGATTCCAGGCTGTACCACAACCGACCGTGATTGGGAGTCCCAGTCCCCAGCGTCTTCCGGGTTTGGCCGTCATTGTAAATAAGAATATGTTCTTAACCGACTTGCCTAGATAAGGTCACACACACACACTGACCAAAAAGTTATGTCCCCAATTACCAGTAAAACATAATCAAAACCTATTTCTTTCGCTTACTTGCTCTGCTGTTTCGTTGTTAATTTGTTCAGTCATTTCATTCTCAACCAGGATTTCTACGGAACGCCCGTTTTGGGTCGTCGCTCCGGAAACGCCCGTTTTGGGTCGTCGCTACGGACCGCCCGTTTGGGTCTTTGCGTGTCAAAAAAAGATACACGCAAAATAAGCTTGTTGACCAATTAGGACGTTGACCAATCATGACGTCACATAATAATTGAACGGGTTCCTTAATTTTTTACGTAGTTATTACACGATCACTCGTCTTTCATATATCACAGCGATTCATCAATTACGTATTCTATGATGCTGGTAAAGTTGTCTCACGCACCTACAGTGCTGGTCATAAAAAAAAGCTAGCTAGCTGATGGACGCAAACAAGGTTCTTCCCCAAAAACAGCAAAACGACAATCTGTTTCTGTAGCTATAGTTAGCCGGCTAACATCTGTTTCAGTAGCTATAGTTAGCCGGCTAACATCTGTTTCAGTAGCTATAGTTAGCTAGCTAACTGACATCTGTTTCAGTAGCTATAGTTAGCTAGCTAACTAACATCTGTTTCAGTAGCTATAGTTAGCTAGCTAACTAACATCTGTTTCAGTAGCTATAGTTAGCTAGCTAACTAACATCTGTTTCAGTAGCTATAGTTAGCTAGCTAACTAACATCTGTTTCAGTAGCTATAGTTAGCTAGCTAACTAACATCTGTTTCAGTAGCTATAGTTAGCTAGCTAACATCTGTTTCAGTAGCTGTAGTTAGCTAGGTAACTATATAGCTAGGTGTCATCATCTAAAATAACCCTGATAAAGATTATAATTTGATTAATGATGGTCAGACCCATCTATGGGAAGGATTAGCCACAATAGTGAACTTTGCAGTTAGCTTTCAAAATAAAGGTTTGGCATAATTCTACTATTTGTATTCATTTGCATCACTGTCAATGGCATAATTTTATTTTGAAGGCAAACTGCAAATTTCACTATTATGCCTAATCCTTATTGTGGCTAGTTTCACAACACACAACCTAATGTGGTCGAGCATCACTAGCCAGATGAAGCTAGCTGGATGCTTATAACGTTAGCTTTGGGAAACAGGGTTAAGTAGCTGGCTAGTTATTTTCATTAACTGAAGTTCAAGTTCAATCAGCGAACAACAAGTGACAACCTAGCTAATACTTACTCACAAGGATTCCAAAATCATTGCTAAGAATAATGAAAATGACTGCAGTTTCTACTGGTCATTGTTTTCAGGCTGGTTGTATTGGTGCTAGCTAGACACCAAGCTAAAACTAGCTAGGCACCAAGCTAAAGCTAGCTAGGTACCAAGCTAAAGCTAGCTAGGTACCAAGCTAAAGCTAGCTAGGTACCAAGCTAAAGCTAGCTAGGTACCAAGCTAAAGCTAACTAGGTACCAAGCTAAAGCTAACTAGGTACCAAGCTAAAGCTAGCTACCCCAGAAGTTTTGGTCGAACAAGTGAGGCTTTATTCCCAACGCGGTATTGTAAACACATCGTTTGTGGCCGGTGTTTGCTTGTTTTCAGACTTGTTGTACAGCTTTGACAGTGCTACTGTATCTTTTTTGACATGCAAAGACCCAAATGGCGTTCCATAGTATGTATGTGGTGAAGCTAATAGCAGTGACGCCATTACTGTGTAACTCCGGTAGGGCAACATCTGAAAATTAGCACACTTAGTAGTGTGGACCCGGTGCTCGACCAGTCGGCGAAAGCCAACATCACCCAGGACAGAGAACGGTTGATTGTCAAGGGCAATGAATTCCATTATCTTGCCATTAATGTTGCCTTTGGGATGTCTCGCTGAAATGTTCTTACTCTTTCAAATGACTGCTGGACTTGTTGACTGCTCGATCCACACAGCAGACATTGTGGGCCAGGTTAGGAATGCTGTGTTGCAGGTGCAGCGTCATGACATCATGTTATATAGGTTAGCTTTGACATCGGTTTTACACATTTTGTTTTATCGAGACATCGTCAGTGGATCTGTCGGTGCAGTGATATCAACTGTAGGCATATGCACGATATATCGGATCGGCCAGTATTAGCTAAAAATGCCAAAATCGATATCGGCCGATCCGATATATCGTGCATGCCTACAGTTGATATTACTGCACCAACAGATCCACGGACGATGCATTCTCTATTGCACTCCACACTGCCCTTTCACACCTGGACAAAAGGAACACCTATGTGAGAGTGCTATTTATTGACTACAGCTCAGCGTTAAACACCATAGTGCCCTCTATGCTCAACGCTAAGCTAAGGACCCTGGGACTAAACAGTTCACTCTGCAACTAGATCCTGGACTTCCTGACGGGCCGTCCCTAGGTGGTTAGTGGTTAGGATAGGTAACAACACATCCGCCACGCTGATCCTCAACACAGGGGCCCCTCAGGGGTATGTGCTCAGTCCCCTCCTGTACGCCCTGTTCACTCACGACTGCACGGCCAGGCACGACTCCAACATCATCATTACATTTTCAGACGACACAACAGTGGTAGACCTGATCACAGACAATGACGAGACAGCCTATAGGGAGGTCAGAAACCTGGCCAGGTGGTGCCAGGACAACAACCTCTCCCTCAATGTGATCAAGTCAATGGTGTGATTGTGGACTGCAGGAAAAGGAGGACCATTCTCATCGCTGGGGCTGCAACGGAGCAGGTTGAGTGCTTCAAGAACCTTGGTGTCCACATCACCAACAAACTAACATGGTCCAAACACACCAAGACAGTCATGAAGACGTCACGACAACACTTCTTCCCCATCAGGAGGCTGAAAAGATATGACACGGTACCTCAGATCCTCAAAAGGTTCGACAGCTGCACCATCGAGAGCATCCTGACGGGTTGCATCACTGCCTGGTATGGCAACTGGTCAGCCTCGGACCACAAGGCACTACAGGGTAGTGCGTACGGCTCATTACTGTAGAGCCCATTACAGTAGAGCCCATTACTGTAGAGCCCATTACAGTAGGGCCCATTACTGTAGAGCCCATTACAGTACGGCCCATTACTGTAGAGCCCATTACAGTAGGGCCCATTACTGTAGAGCCCATTACAGTAGGGCCCATTACCGTAGGGCCCATTACAGTAGAGCCCATTACAGTAGGGCCCATTACCGTAGGGCCCATTACCGTAGAGCCCATTACAGTAGAGCCCATTACAGTAGGGCCCATTACAGTAGGGCCCATTACCAGCCCATTACCGTAGGGCCCATTACCGTAGGGCCCATTACCGTAGAGCCCATTACCGTAGAGCCCATTACCGTAGAGCCCATTACAGTACGGCCCATTACAGTACGGCCCATTACCGTACGGCCCATTACCCAGGGCCCATTACCGTAGGGCCCATTACCCGTAGGGCCCATTACCGTAGGGCCCATTACCGTAGGGCCCATTACCGTAGGGCCCATTACCGTAGGGCCCATTACCGTAGGGCCCATTACCGTAGGGCCCATTACCGTAGGGCCCATTACCGTAGGGCCCATTACCGTAGAGCCCATTACAGTACGGCCCATTACAGTACGGCCCATTACCGTAGGGCCCATTACCGTAGGGCCCATTACCGTAGGGCCCATTACCAGGGCCCATTACCGTAGGGCCCATTACAGTAGGGCCCATTACCGTAGGGCCCACTACCGTAGGGCCCATTACCGTAGGCCCATTACCGTAGAGCCCATTACCGTAGAGCCCATTACCGTAGAGCCCATTACAGTAGGGCCCATTACCGTAGGGCCCATTACCGTAGGGCCCATTACCGTAGGGCCCATTACCGTAGGGCCCATTACCGTAGAGCCCATTACAGTACGGACCATTACCGTAGAGCCCATTACAGTAGAGGCCATTACAGTACGGCCCATTACAGGTAGGGCCCATTACAGTAGGGCCCATTACAGTACGGCCCATTACCGTACGGCCCATTACAGTACGGCCCATTACAGTACGGCCCATTACAGTACGGCCCATTACAGTACGGCCCATTACCGTAGAGCCCATTACCGTAGAGCCCATTACCGTAGAGCCCATTACCGTAGGGCCCATTACAGTAGAGCCCATTACAGTAGGGCCCATTACTGTAGGGCCCATTACAGTAGGGCCCATTACAGTAGGGCCCATTACCGTAGGGCCCATTACCGTAGGGCCCATTACAGTACGGACCATTACCGTAGAGCCCATTACCGTAGGGCCCATTACCGTAGAGCCCATTACAGTACGGAACATTACCGTAGAGCCCATTACAGTAGGGCCCATTACAGTAGGGCCCATTACTGTAGGGCCCATTACTGTAGGGCCCATTACTGTAGGGCCCATTACAGTAGGGCCCATTACAGTAGGGCCCATTACCGTAGAGCCCATTACAGTAGAGCCCATTACAGTACGGAACATTACCGTAGAGCCCATTACAGTAGAGCCCATTACAGTAGGGCCCATTACTGTAGAGCCCATTACAGTAGGGCCCATTACTGTAGGGCCCATTACAGTAGGGCCCATTACAGTAGGGCCCATTACAGTAGGGCCCATTACAGTAGGGCCCATTACAGTAGGGCCCATTACCGTAGGGCCCATTACAGTAGGGCCCATTACAGTAGGGCCCATTACAGTAGGGCCCATTACAGTAGGGGCCCTGTTATTTAAACTAGTCTTAAATCATTTGTTATTCTTATCTCTTACTTTTTGGGGGATATTTTCTTAAAACTTAAATGTTTGTTGAGGGCTTGTAACTAAGCATTTCACTGTAAGGCCCACCTGTTGTATTCAGCATTTCACTGGGCCCACCTGTTGTATTCAGCATTTCACTGTGAGGTCCCACCTGTTGTATTCAGCATTTCACTGTAAGGTCTACTACACCTGTTGTATTCAGCATTTCACTGTGGGTCCCATTATTCAGCATTTCAGAGGCCCACCTGTTTACAGCATTTCACTGTGAGGTCTAATACACCTGTTGTATTCAGCATTTCACTGTGAGGCCCATGTATTCAGCATTTCACTGTAAGGCCCTGTTGTATTCAGCATTTCACTGTGAGGTCTACTACACCTGTTGTATTCAGCATTTCACTGTAAGGTCTACTACACCTGTTGTATTCAGCATTTCACTGTGAGGTCTACTACACCTGTTGTATTCAGCATTTCACTGTAAGGTCTACTACACCTGTTGTATTCAGCATTTCACTGTGAGGTTTGCATCTATATCTTATTCTTATCTCCTTACTTTTACCTAGGGGGATATTTTCTTGATTTAGATGCACTTAAATGTTTGGATGTTGAATTCACCAATTTGGGCTTGATAACTAAGACTTAAATGTAAATGTAATGTAAATGAGGTCTACTACTACACCTGTTGTATTCAGCATTTCACTGTAAGGTCTACTACTACACCTGTTGTATTCACCATTTCACTGTGAGGTCTACTACTACACCTGTTGTATTCAGCATTTCACTGTGAGGTCTACTACACCTGTTGTATTCAGCATTTCACTGTGAGGTCTACTACTACACCTGTTGTATTCAGCATTTCACTGTGAGGTCTACTACACCTGTTGTATTCAGCATTTCACTGTGAGGTCTACTACACCTGTTGTATTCAGCATTTCACTGTAAGGTCTACTACACCTGTTGTATTCAGCATTTCACTGTGAGGTCTACTACACCTGTTGTATTCAGCATTTCACTGTGAGGTCTACTACTACACCTGTTGTATTCAGCATTTCACTGTGAGGTCTACTACACCTGTTGTATTCAGCATTTCACTGTAAGGTCTACTACACCTGTTGTATTCAGCATTTCACTGTGAGGTCTACTACACCTGTTGTATTCAGCATTTCACTGTAAGGTCTACTACACCTGTTGTATTCAGCATTTCACTGTGAGGTCTACTACACCTGTTGTATTCAGCATTTCACTGTAAGGTCTACTACACCTGTTGTATTCAGCATTTCACTGTAAGGTCTACTACACCTGTTGTATTCAGCATTTCACTGTAAGGACTACTACACCTGTTGTATTCAGCATTTCACTGTAAGGTCTACTACACCTGTTGTATTCAGCATTTCACTGTAAGGTCTACTACACCTGTTGTATTCAGCATTTCACTGTAAGGTCTACTACACCTGTTGTATTCAGCATTTCACTGTAAGGTCTGCTACACCTGTTGTATTCAGCATTTCACTGTAAGGTCTACTACACCTGTTGTATTCAGCATTTCACTGTGAGGTCTACTACACCTGTTGTATTCAGCATTTCACTGTGAGGTCTACTACACCTGTTGTATTCAGCATTTCACTGTGAGGTCTACTACACCTGTTGTATTCAGCATTTCACTGTAAGGTCTACTACACCTGTGGTATTCGGCATTTCACTGTGAGGTCTACTACACCTGTTGTATTCAGCATTTCACTGTAAGGTCTACAAGACCTGTTGTATTCAGCATTTCACTGTAAGGTCTACTACACCTGTTGTATTCAGCATTTCACTGTAAGGTCTACTACACCTGTTGTATTCGGTGCATGTGACAAATACAATTTGATTTGTAATTGTGTTCCATGATCTAAATAGTTGATAGTACAGATTGTGTTCCATGATATAATACAACCAGTTGAGATTACGGTTTCAATAAATGAATCTTAAATAGCAATTGTATTTTATTGACTGAATTTATATATTTTTTATGGCAATTTAGCAATTGGGATTTGTTTTATTCTGTAATGGTTCTGATAAATGAGATATAGTTGTAGCTGTTGGCATTTAGATAAATGAGCACATATTTTTTTCTGGGGGGGGGTCTAACGCCTCTGTTCTAAGAATAGATTTGCTTTCCATTCCGAGTTCTCAAAAATCATGCGAGTACTGGAACAGCTAAAACAATATAACATGCCTATCTCTAATAGTTAGACTGTTTGTTGCGGCGCTGTGGATTCGTGCTCTTTTGAGTTTGGTTTCGGGTTAACATTAAAAATGTACTTTGCATTGTGGGTTGAATGTTGTAACACAGAATAAAACAATGAATATAAAGGTCCCGTGAAGGTTGTAACTGCCCATTACGACTTATCACTTATTAACCATTGTTTATTCACGTGACTTTAATAAATTATTTCAGTTGTGTGTATTAGATGTTTTATTTTATGAGTTAATACATTTCATTCCAAGTCATCATCTCATGTCTAATAGAGCTGCTGTCTGACAACAACAACAAAAATCTCTATTTTAGTAGTTCTTCAAAGTAAATAAGACATACTTTCATGACTGCTGAATACCAACTATCACATCACTTAAATCCTGTATTTTCAGATAGAGACACCTCAACAAATCTCCATCCCTCTCGACCGAGCAGGGGTAAAAGAAGCAGACCGTACAAGTAAGAGCGCAATGAATTATGGTCCGTCTAGTTAATTGCGCACTTTTCTGCGCTAAACTATGTAGAATGTTGGCCTGTTGGAAACTAGCTACGACTCTCTACTACATTGCACAGTTCAGGCTTGATCAGATGCATCTCTAGAGAAACCGTGTAATGTACTAGTTATGGAGGGGTGACTAGTTTTCCTGTACATTTTCCACCTGGAGAAATACTGCACCAAACATCTTACATGGAAAATTGTGCAACCAAAGACCTTACAGATAAAAACGAATTTTACATTTCTTGATTTATCTTAGATTAATTTAGACTATTTTAATTAAGTGTGCACTGCTATATTGTTGCTACGGTGTCTCACGAGGCACTAACAGTAATATTGTCACTTTTTTTTCAAGCAAAAGGTATTTTAAGGGAGTAATGCAACCAGAGATATTCACTTCCCTGAGTTCTGCGAGGAGCAAACCAAACCTGTGTATGCGGACACCAGTAGACAACATTAACGTTGAAGAAGTTGCAACCGCACGGTATCAACAGTATACATCATTGATGAAAATATGACATTAGGCTACAGGATAATTTAGTCAATTAACTTTTTTTTTTATATCATCCAAAAGGTTCAGTCAAAAGTCAGTCAATTTCAGGACTTGGACACGGAATCATTCTGAAGTTATTCTTTGCACAAGAGGCAGTCTACTGTCAAATGTCCGTGGAACACAACATTATAAAAGTCTACTCTATTGTTGATTTGGAAAGACGATTGTATTAATAATAATAATGAAAAAAATCAGCTTAACAAACCTGTACGACTTTCTTGGTTTTGTGGTGGTTCACTTTTAATGTTCAGTTTAGGTGCATCATTCTTCTTAAAGTTGCCGCTACGATCTCCACGGGAAATCACGTACTTTGTAAAAACAACAAGATGTTTATTACGTGCACGATATAAATCCTTATTGAGTAAATTTCGGACGAGTTTCCCCCATTCCAGACCCGCATTGAAACTAGCCAGCTAGCCTGCTAGCTAATGAAATAAACAGTTGTGATTTTGGTTCTTAACTCTTCCGTCTACCGGATAATTCAGATTGTCCGCAGCGAGTCCCTTTTCATTAAACTGTACTAATATCTGCGATGTGCATTAGTATCCATATTCATCCGGTTTCCGCGTGTTGGTCCGCGTACTCATAGTATATCTCCCGTCTCTGTAGCCAGCTCGTTCACTCCTCTCCAACATCACCACAATAGATTCTGGTCCGACTTTTTTCAACACCAAAACGTTTAGTATTTCCGACAGTGGTTGTCACTTTGCGACATGCCAAAGAGTATCTATTAAATTGACAAGATAGTCGAGTGACCCCTTCTACTAATGGGAATACACAGTCCTCAAAGATGGAAGGCAGGCATGAGGAGGCGAGATCAGCTGGGACCATTCTAGTCAAAAGAGAGAGAGAGAGAGAGAGCAGATACGCCTGTGAACAACAGAAACAAATCCGATATGAATACGCTTTTTTATCAGCGAGGTCAAATTAGTATTATGATATTCGTTGAATATTCGGTTGTTGTCAATAGCTACTGAATCATGCATGTCATGACTATGAAACGTGTTCTGAATCAGGGGAACACGGAGAACCATCCAAACCTTTTTTATTTATTGTTTTTTTATTGTTTTTTGTTTTACATTAACATTTTGGATTTCAATCTTCAATAGCTCTTAAACAAAGCCTGCTATGACTTTGACAATTAGATATTCTGAATCATGGAAGATGGAGAACAATCAACACTTTTCGTAGATGTTATTTGTATTTTTGTTCCGGATTACAATCTTCAATAGTGCTTAAACAACGTTTGTCATGACTATTAAAATCATGTATTCTGAATATGGGTAGGATGGAGCACAATTCACACATTTTCTTCTAAACATTCAGATTTATTTCAGCGATTTTTGATCAAATAAGCCCTGCGTACTGTAGAAAATTAGCAATTACATTTTTTCGTTGACCAAATTTGACACTCTCATTGACCTCCAAACAAAAAATGTCTCACTTCAGGATTGTATATTTGTGGATAGAATAAACTCTGCAGCTCTGTCAAGGGTTTACACAGAACTCAAACCGCGTGCGCCATCGTGCCCCATCGTGCTCCAACGTGCTCCAGCCATCGTGCGCCATCGTGCGCCATCGTGCGCCATCGTGCTCACATGTATTTTGTCCCCCCCACACCAAATATGATCACGACAAGCAGTTTAAAATATCAAAACAAACTCTGAATTATTTTATTTTTGGGGACAGGTCACATAAAAAGCATTAAACATCTATGGCAATTTAGCTTGCTAGCTATTTTGTCCTATTTAACTAGCTTGCTGTTGCTAGCTAATTTGTCCTGGGATATAAACATTGAGTTGTTATTTTACCTGGAATGTACAATTTCCTCTACTCCACCAATTAATCCACACATCAAAACGGTCAACCGAATCATTTCTAGTCATCTCTCTTCCTTCCAGGCTTCTTCTTCTCTTGACTTTATATTGTTATTGGCAACATTCATAAATTAGATGCATTACCGCCACCGACCTATTTTGTCATTCAGTCACCCAAGTGAGCATAACCAATGAGGAGATGGGTGAGGGACTTGGAGGGCGATCTGAGTCAGAAATAGAACTGACTTCTATTTTAGCCCTTGGCAATGCAGATGCTCGTTGGCACGCGCTAGCAGTGTGGATGCAATAATTTAATAATATAGATTTCTAAATTTATTTTGCAATGCTCTCGCACACTACGCTAGCGGTGTGGTCAGCCTGTTAGGTGTCTTCTTCTCTGTCTTCTGGAGAGGTAGTTTTGTTAGTCTAATAAAGATGCATATATATATATATATATACACACACACAGTACCAGTCAAAAGTGTGGATACACCTACTCAATCAAGGTTTTTTCTTTATTTATATTTACTATTTTCTAAGTTGTAGAATAACTGTGAAGACATCAAAACTTTGAAATAACACATATGGAATCATGTAGTAACCAAAAAAACTGTTAAACAAATCCAAATATTTTTTATATTTTACATTCTTCAAAGTAGCCACCCTTTACCCTTGGGCTCCCGAGGGGCGCAGTGATCTAAGACACTGCATCTCAGTGCTAGAGGTATTACTACAGACCCTGGTTCCATTCCAGGCTGTATCACATTAACTGTTCAGAGGAGACTGTGTGAATCCAAATTTGGGAAATCACTTTTGGTTCCAACCGCCATCTGTCCTTTGGCCTGATGAGTCCAAATTTGGGATTTTTGGTTCCAACCGCCATGTCTTTGTAAGACACAGAGTAGGTGAACGGATAATCTCTGCTTGTGTGGTTCCCACTGAAGCATGGAGGAGGAGGTGTGATGTTGTGGGTGTGCTATGCTGGTAACACTGTCAGTGATTTATTTAGAATTCAAGGCACACTTAACCGGCATCGCTACCACAGCATTCTGCAGTGATACGCCATCTTTTCTGGTTTGGCCTTAGTGGGACAATAATTTGTTTTTCAACAGGACAATGACACAGCACACCTCCAGGGTATGTAAGGGCTATTTGGTCAAGATGTAGAGCGATGGAATGCTGCATCAGATGACCTGGCCTCCACACTCAACCGACGTCATCCCAATTGAGATGGTTTGGGATGAGTTGAACTGCAGAGTGAAGGAAAAGCAGCCAACAAGTGTTCAGCGTATGTGAGAACTCCTTCAAGACTGTTGGAAAAGCATTCCTCATTAGGCTGGTTGAGAGAATGCCAAGAGTGTGCAGAGCTGTCATCAAGGAAAGGGTGGCTACATTGAAGAATCTACAATATATTTTGATTTGTTTAACACTGTTTTGGTTACTATATGATTCCATATGTGTTATTTCCTTGTTTTGATGTCTTCGCTACTATTCTACAATGTATAAAATAGTACAAATAAATAAAAACCATTGAATGAGTAGGTGTGTCAAAACCGTCGACTTCAACTGTATATATATATATATATATGTGGGTATATATATTCAATCTTAAAACATGTGTTCCTTTAATTATCTTTACGTTTGTAATAAAGTGTTGCAATGCTTTTATGTTCCTACCTCAGATACAGCTTTACAACATAATGTGGCTGACTGATACATGGAGTTGAGCTGCATGGGGCAATGTTGGAGTCATGTACTGTATTCCTTGACAGTGTGAGGGCTGTGGAGGCACGTGGCTGCCCGGTGATGCAGGAAACTGTGTCTGAATCAGGAGTGGCACGGGCAGAGATGGAAAGCATTCCAATTGATGAAGGAGGGACATCCTGCAGAAATAGTAACGTCTGAGGGGGAACCAGGGGAATGTAGAGAGAACCAGGAGAATAGAGAGAACCAGGAGAATGTAGAGAGAACCAGGAGAATGTAGAGAGAACCAGGGGAAATGTAGAGAGAACCAGGGGAAATGTAGAGAGAACTGTGGAAATGTAGAGAGAACCAGGGGAATGTAAAGAGAACCAGGGGAATGTAAAGAGAACCAGGGGAATGTAAAGAGAACCAGGGGAATGTAGAGAGAACCAGGGACATGTAGAGAGAACCAGGATAATGTAGAGAGAACCAGGATAATGTAGAGAGAACCAGGATAATGTAGAGAGAACCAGGGAATGTCGAGAGAACCAGGGGAATGTCGAGAGAACCAGGGTAATATAGAGAGAACCGTGGAAATGTAGAGAGAACCAGGGGAAATGTAGAGAGAACCAGGGGAAATGTAGAGAGAACCAGGGGAAATGTAGAGAGAACCAGGGGAATGTAAAGAGAACCAGGAGAATGTAGAGAGAACCAGGAGAATGTAGAGAGAACCAGGAGAATGTAGAGAGAACCAGGGTAATATAGAGATAACCGTGGAAATGTAGAGAGAACCAGGGTAATATAGAGAGAACCAGGGGAAATGTAGAGAGAACCAGTAGAATGTAGAGAGAACCAGGGTAATGTAGAGAGAACCAGGGGAATGTAGAGAGAACCAGGGACATGTAGAGAGAACCAGGGGAATGTAGAGAGAACCAGGGAATGTAAAGAGAACCAGGGAATGTAGAGAGAACCAGGATAATGTCGAGAGAACCAGGGAATGTCGAGAGAACCAGGGGAATGTCGAGAGAACCAGGGGAATATAGAGAGAACCAGGGTAATGTAGAGAGAACCAGGGGAAATGTAGAGAACCAGGGGAAATGTAGAGAGAACCAGGGAATATAGAGAGAACCAGGGTAATATAGAGAGAACCAGGGTAATATAGAGAACCAGGGGAAATGTAGAGAACCAGGGGAAATGTAGAGAGAACCAGGGAATGTAGAGAGAACCAGGGTAATATAGAGAGAACCAGGAGAATGTAGAGAGAACCAGGGGAATGTTGAGAGAACCAGGGGAATGTAGAGAGAACCAGGGGAATGTAGAGAGAACCAGGGGAATGTAGAGAGAACCAGGAGAATGTAGAGAGAACCAGGAGAATGTAGAGAGAACCAGGGTAATATAGAGAGAACCAGGGGAATGTAGAGAGAACCAGGAGAATGTAGAGAGAACCATGGAAATGGGACGCTACGCTATAGAGGCTAGTACATATTAGATATAGAGATGTTGTACCCAGGCCAGCTGAACTTCTGGAAATGTTGATGGATCTTTTAAATGTTCCGCACATTATGCCTCATATCATTATCCCATGACAGGCAATGTACCCAGGCTTCAACGTGGTGGAGTAGACGAGGCCTATGGGAGGTGGAACACAATGGGAATATAATGCATTTCTATGGAAATCATGGACAAGCAATCCATTTAGGAGGCGGTCCTTCTGGTGGGAAAAAAAAGGGTGATTTAATACATGTGATATAAACGTTTAGCTTTTTAGTGATTCCTTCTTAATTTGGTAATTCTCTATGTTTCACGTTATACAATGTATAATACCTCAATTGGTAATTATCTATGTGTCACATTCTGAATTGTATAACAGCTCAATTTAAGTCTTCATTAACAAAGTTGTTGTGATGCACACCATGGTGTGAATGTTGTAATTATGAACAGTAGACAACAGAACAATCCCTGACAAATACAGCATCAGATTCAGACACATTACTTTGTATCTAGCCCCATCTAGTGGAAATATTGCAGTACTACCTGAGGTTGCATATTACTTGTTGATATAATTCAGATGTAAAAAATAAAACTGAACTTTGTTTGCTATTGTTTTGTGTTCATCTGTATGCGCGTGATATTTTTTTTAAATAAATAACGTATAGAAGAATGTATGGATTTTTTGTTTCACGTTTGAATTTGTTTCCTTCAAAATGTATGGAACACGGAGCACAGATTCTGGCGAGCGAGACGAATATATACATCACAGCACTTTCATTCTGAATCTACAAAACGTGATCTGAACTGTCAATGTTATTTATAATGTTAAATGTAACTACAGGAAGTTTAGAGAGAATCAGTTGTTCTGTAATGTAACAGGCTGGGTGAGCTCATAATAGAGTAACTATGGTAACCACGTGATCTCTGTAATGTAACAGGCTGGGTGTGCTCATAATAGAGTAACTATGGTAACCACGTGATCTCTGTAATGTAACAGGCTGGGTGTGCTCATGATAGAGTAACTATGGTAACCACTTGATCTCTGTAATGTAACAGGCTGGGTGTGCTCATAATAGAGTAACTATGGTAACCACGTGATCTCTGTAATGTAACAGGCTGGGTGTGCTCATAATAGAGTAACTATGGTAACCACGTGATCTCTGTAATGTAACAGGCTGGGTGTGCTCATAATAGAGTAACTATGGTAACCACGTGATCTCTGTAATGCAACAGGCTGGGTGTGCTCATAATAGAGTAACTACAGTAACCACGTGACCTGTGTCTGCTTTCCTATTGGTCTGTTCACAATAAACGTTTCGTGTGCAACTCACGAGGTTCAGCAGGTGTGACGAGAATGCACCTTCACCTGTTTTCCTACAAAATGGTGGTGCATCTTCTAATCAATAACAATCCTTCCCTCTGGGAGGAAAGAAAACCTGGGAACCGTACATTCAACAGAGCTGCTACTGTCTCCTAGTTCCACACCAGACCTAGCAGGCTAACCAACTTCCAGTCACAGTTGGCAAATCCTTTCTTCAGTCTTAATGTTTGTGTTCATGTGTGGTGTCTCGGAACGCACTGTCAGGGCCCCCTTTCCAGCCTATCAGATTCACTGTGTTATTATGGGGCGTGACCGTGTGTCATCCTGGCCATACCTGCAGGTTTATAGACCAACCAAGCTGCAGATTGGGAGCAGACAGTGTCTGTGTCCTTTGCTCAAAACTGCCATCAGGTTGACACGTTGACAGTTAGAATGACATCAGGCAGACACGTTGACAGTTAGAAGGACATCAGGCAGACACGTTGACAGTTAGAAGGACATCAGGCAGACACGTTGACAGTTAGAATGACATCAGGCAGACACGTTGACAGTTAGAAGGACATCAGGTTGACAGTTAGAATGACATCAGGTTGACAGTTAGAATGACATCAGGCAGACACGTTGACAGTTAGAATGACATCAGGCTTCAAATTCGTTGATAGTTAAGAAGGACATCAGGCAAAAAAACGTTGACAGTTAGAAGGACATCAGGCAGACACTGTCCATACGCCATGACTTAGAAGGACATCAGGAGACATTGACAGATTAAAAGAATTTTACATCAGGCAGACAGCTTTGACAAATAAAATGTTATTGGTCACATCAGGCATATTTAACAGATGTTAGGACGGGTGTAAGTGAGAATGCTTGTGTTCAGTTAGAATGACATCAACACAACAGTTAGAAGACATATCTTGACAGTTAAATGACATGGGTTGACAGTTAGAATGACATCCAACAGTATAGAATGACATATCTGACTAAAGTTAGAATGTTTCTAGCTTGACAGTGAATGGTATCTAACTAAATGCTTGTGTTTCTAGCATCAACAGTATAGTTATTATGACTAAATCAGGTTTCTAGCTCCAACAGTATAGTAGTATCTAACTAAATGATTGTGTTCCTAGCTCCAACAGTATGTATTATCTAACTAAAGTTAGAATGACATCAGGTGCAGGAATATCTAACTAAATGCTTGGGTTTCTAGCTTAAAGGACAGTAATATCTAACTAAATGCTTTGTTTCAATGACATCAACAGACAGTTGATCTAACTAAATGACATCAGGCAAGCTCCAACGTTGACAGTTAACTAAAGGACATCAGCTCCAACAGACAGTAACATTAACTAAATGCTTGTGTTTCTAGCTCCAACAGTGACAGTAATAGAACTAAATCAGGTTTCAGCTCCACGTTGACAGTTAGAAGGACATCTAGGCTAAATGCTTGTGTTTCAGTCCAGAAGGACATAGTATCTAACTAAATGCTTGTGACAGTTAGAGCAGTAATATCTAACTAAATGCTTGTGTTTCTAGAAACAGTATAGTAGTATCTAACTAAATGCTTGTGTTGACATCAACAGACAGTAATATCTAACTAAATGCATTGTGTTCTTCAAATTCATATATTTAAGTTGTGTTTTCTCCAACAGTGCAGTAGCAAAAACTAAATGCTTTGTTTCCAACCCAACAGATATAGTAGTATTAAAGAAATTTTACAGTAATATTCTAAATGACAGCTCCAAATAAAATCAAATAAATGCTTGTGTTCCAGGCTCCAACAGTGCAGTATATTTAACTAAATGTTCTTTTCTAGCTGTATAGTAGTATCTAACTAAATGCTTGTGTTCCTAGCTCCAACACAACAGTAGTATCTAACTAAATGCTTGGGTTTCTAGCTCCAACAGTATAGTAGTATCTAACTAAATGCTTGTGTTTCTAGCTCCAACAGTGCAGTAGTATCTAACTAAATGCTTGTGTTCCAACAGTATAGTAGTATCTAACTAAATGCTTGTGTTTCTAGCTCCAACAGTGCAGTAGTATCTAACTAAATGCTTGTGTTCCTAGCTCCAACAGTATAGTAGTATCTAACTAAATGCTTGTGTTTCTAGCTCCAACAGTATAGTAATATCTAACTAAATGCTTGGGTTTCTAGCTCCAACAGTGCAGTAGTATCCAACTAAATGCTTGTGTTCCTAGCTCCAACAGTATAGTAGTATCTAAATAAATGCTTGTGTTTCTAGCTCCAACAGTATAGTAGTATCTAACTAAATGCTTTTGTTTCTAGCTCCAACAGTATAGTAGTATCTAACTAAATGCTTGGGTTTCTAGCTCCAACAGTGCAGTAGTATCTAACTAAATGCTTGTGTTCCAGGCTCCAACAGTGCAGTAATATCTAACTAAATGCTTGTGTTTCTAGCTCCAACAGCATAGTAGTATCTAACTAAATGCTTTTGTTTCTAGCTCCAACAGTATAGTAGTATCTAACTAAATGCTTGGGTTTCTAGCTCCAACAGTATAGTAATATCTAACTAAATGCTTGTGTTCCAGGCTCCAACAGTATAGTAATATCTAACTAAATGCTTGTGTTCCAGGCTCCAACAGTATAGTAGTATCTAACTAAATGCTTGTGTTCCAGGCTCCAACAGTATAGTAATATCTAACTAAATGCTTTTGTTTCTAGCTCCAACAGTATAGTAGTATCTAACTAAATGCTTTTGTTTCTAGCTCCAACAGTATAGTAGTATCTAACTAAATGCTTGGGTTTCTAGCTCCAACAGTATAGTAATATCTAACTAAATGCTTGTGTTCCAGGCTCCAACAGTATAGTAATATCTAACTAAATGCTTGTGTTCCTAGCTCCAACAGTGCAGTAGTATCTAACTAAATGCTTGGGTTTCAAGCTCCAACAGTGCAGGAATATCTAACTAAATGCTTGTGTTTCTAGCTCCAACACAACAGTAGATTCTAACTAAATGCTTGTGTTCCTAGCTCCAACAGTGCAGTAGTATCTAACTAAATGCTGGTGTTTCTAGCTCCAGCAGTGCAGTAGTATCTAACTAAATGCTTGTGTTCCAACAGTATAGTAGTATCTAACTAAATGCTTGTGTTTCTAGCTCCAACAGTGCAGTAGTATCTAACTAAATGCTTGTGTTCCTAGCTCCAACAGTATAGTAGTATCTAACTAAATGCTTGTGTTTCTATCTCCAACAGTATAGTAATATCTAACTAAATGCTTGGGTTTCTAGCTCCAACAGTGCAGTAGTATCTAACTAAATGTTTGTGTTCCTAGCTCCAACAGTATAGTAGTATCTAAATAAATGCTTGTGTTTCTAGCTCCAACAGTATAGTAGTATCTAACTAAATGCTTGTGTTTCTAGCTCCAAATGTGCAGTAATATCTAACTAAATGCTTGTGTTTCTAGCTCCAACAGTGCAGTAATATCTAACTAAATGCTTGTGTTTCTAGCTCCAACAGTATAGTAATATCTAACTAAATGCTTGTGTTTCTAGCTCCAACAGTGCAGTAATATCTAACTAAATGCTTGGGTTTCAAGCTCCAACAGTGCAGTAATATCTAACTAAATGCTTGGGTTTCTAGCTCCAAATGTGCAGTAATATCTAACTAAATGCTTGTGTTTCTAGCTCCAACAGTATAGTAAAATCTAACTAAATGCTTGTGTTCCAGGCTCCAACAGTGCAGTAGTATCTAACTAAATGCTTGTGTTCCTAGCTCCAACAGTATAGTAGTATCTAACTAAATGCTTGTGTTCCTAGCTCCAACAGTGCAGTAATATCTAACTAAATGCTTGGGTTTCTAGCTCCAACAGTGCAGTAATATCTAACTAAATGCTTGTGTTTCTAGCTCCAAAAGTGCAGTAATATCTAACTAAATGCTTGGGTTTCTAGCTCCAAATGTGCAGTAATATCTAACTAAATGCTTGGGTTTCTAGCTCCAACAGTACAGTAATATCTAACTAAATGCTTGGGTTTCTAGCTCCAACAGGGCAGTAATATCTAACTAAATGCTTGTGTTTCTAGCTCCAACAGTATAGTAATATCTAACTAAATGCTTGGGTTTCTAGCTCCAACAGGGCAGTAATATCTAACTAAATGCTTGTGTTTCCAGGCTCCAACAGTATAGTAGTATCTAACTAAATGCTTGTGTTTCTAGCTCCAACAGTATGGTAATATCTAACTAAATGCTTGTGTTTCTAGCTCCAACAGTATAGTAGTATCTAACTAAATGCTTGTGTTCCTAGCTCCAACAGTACAGTAATATCTAACTAAATGCTTGTGTTTCTAGCTCCAACAGTATAGTAGTATCTAACTAAATGCTTGTGTTTCTAGCTCCAACAGCGCAGTAATATCTAACTAAATGCTTGTGTTTCTAGCTCCAACAGTATAGTAGTATCTAACTAAATGCTTGTGTTTCTAGCTCCAACAGTATAGTAGTATCTAACTAAATGCTTGTGTTCCAGGCTCCAACAGTGCAGTAATATCTAACTAAATGCTTGTGTTTCTAGCTCCAACAGTGCAGTAGTATCTAACTAAATGCTTGTGTTTCTAGCTCCAACAGTATAGTAGTATCTAACTAAATGCTTGGGTTTCTAGCTCCAACAGTATAGTAATATCTAACTAAATGCTTGTGTTCCAGGCTCCAACAGTATAGTAATATCTAACTAAATGCTTGTGTTCCTAGCTCCAACAGTATTGTAGTATCTAACTAAATGCTTGTGTTCCAGGCTCTAACAGTGCAGTAGTATCTAACTAAATGCTTGGGTTTCAAGCTCCAACAGACAGTAACATCTAACTAAATGCTTGTGTTTCTAGCTCCAACAGGATAGTAGTATCTAACTAAATGCTTGGGTTTCAAGCTCCAACAGACAGTAACATCTAACTAAATGCTTGTGTTTCTAGCTCCAACAGGATAGTAGTATCTAACTAAATGCTTGTGTTCCAGGCTCCAACAGAGCAGTAATATCTAACTAAATGCTTGTGTTTCTAGCTCCAACAGTATAGTAGTATCTAACTAAATGCTTGTGTTCCTAGCTCCAACAGTGCAGTAATATCTAACTAAATGCTTGTGTTCCAGGCTCCAACAGTGCAGTAGTATCTAACTAAATGCTTGTGTTTCTAGCTCCAACAGTGCAGTAGTATCTAACTAAATGCTTGTGTTTCTAGCTCCAACAGTATAGTAGTATCTAACTAAATGCGTGTGTTCCTAGCTCCAACAGTGCAGTAATATCTAACTAAATGCTTGTGTTCCAGGCTCCAACAGTGCAGTAGTATCTAAGTAAATGCTTGTGTTCCAGGCTCCAACAGTGCAGTAGTATCTAACTAAATGCTTGTGTTTCTAGCTCCAACAGTGCAGTAGTATCTAACTAAATGCTTGTGTTTCTAGCTCCAACAGTATAGTAATATCTAACTAAATGCTTGGGTTTCTAGCTCCAACAGGGCAGTAATATCTAACTAAATGCTTGTGTTCCAGGCTCCAACAGTATAGTAGTATCTAACTAAATGCTTGGGTTTCTAGCTCCAACAGTATGGTAATATCTAACTAAATGCTTGTGTTTCTAGCTCCAACAGTATAGTAGTATCTAACTAAATGCTTGTGTTCCAGGCTCCAACAGTGCAGTAATATCTAACTAAATGCTTGTGTTTCTAGCTCCAACAGTATAGTAGTATCTAACTAAATGCTTGTGTTTCTAGCTCCAACAGTATGGTAATATCTAACTAAATGCTTGTGTTCCAGGCTCCAACAGTGCAGTAGTATCTGACTAAATGCTTGTGTTCATAGCTCCAACAGTGCAGTAGTATCTAACTAAATGCTTGTGTTCCTAGCTCCAACAGTGCAGTAGTATCTAACTAAATGCTTGTGTTTCTAGCTCCAACAGTATAGTAGTATCTAACTAAATGCTTGTGTTTCTAGGCTCCAACAGTATAGTAATATCTAACTAAATGCTTGTGTTCCAGGCTCCAACAGTGCAGTAGTATCTAAGTAAATGCTTGGGTTTCAAGCTCCAACAGACAGTAACATCTAACTAAATGCTTGTGTTTCTAGCTCCAACAGCGCAGTAATATCTAACTAAATGCTTGTGTTCCTAACTCCAACAGTATAGTAGTATCTAACTAAATGCTTGTGTTTCTAGCTCCAACAGTATAGTAGTATCTAACTAAATGCTTGTGTTTCTAGCTCCAACAGTATAGTAATATCTAACTAAATGCGTGTGTTCCAGGCTCCAACAGTGCAGTAATATCTAACTAAATGCTTGTGTTCCTAGCTCCAACAGTATAGTAGTATCTAACTAAATGCTTCTGTTTCTAGCTCCAACAGTATAGTAATATCTAACTAAATGCTTGTGTTCCACGCTCCAACAGTGCAGTAATATCTAACTAAATGCGTGTGTTCCAGGCTCCAACAGTGCAGTAATATCTAACTAAATGCTTGTGTTCCAGGCTCCAACAGTGCAGTAGTATCTAACTAAATGCTTGTGTTTCTAGCTCCAACAGTATTGTAGTATCTAACTAAATGCTTGTGTTTCTAGCTCCAACAGTATAGTAATATCTAACTAAATGCTTGTGTTCCAGGCTCCAACAGTGCAGTGGTATCTAACAATTCACAATAATACACACACATCTAAAAGTAAAATACTGGAATTAAGAAATATAGAAATATTAGATTTAGCAGAAGTCGTTGTGGAATTTACTAAAAATAGAGTAGAATAGAATACAGTATATACATATGAGATGACTAAAACAGTATGTAAACATTATTAAAGTGACGATTGTTCCATTATTACAGTGACCAGTCATTCCATGTCTATGTACATACATTTAGGGCAGCAGCCTCTAAGGTGCAGGGTTTGAGTAGCTGGCTCGTGATGGCTATTTTTAACAGTCTGATGGCCTTGAGATAGAATCTGTTATTCAGTCTCTCGGTCCCAGCTTTGATGCACCTGTACTGACCTCGCCTTCTGGATGATAGCGGGGTGAACAGGCAGTGGCTCGGGCTGTTGTTGTCCTTAATGATATTTTGGGCCTTCCTGTGACATAGGGTGGTGTAGGTGTCCTGGAGGGCAGGTAGTTTGCCCCCGGTGATGCGTTGGGCAGACCGCAACACGGAGAGCATTGCTGTGTTGCTTCCTACCTTCACCACCTGGGGGTGGCCCGTCAGGAAGTCCAGGACCCAGTTGCACAGGGCCGGTGTCACGGTTTTCTGTAGGTGAAAGAGAGTCAGACCAAAATGCGTCGTGTCTATTGCGATCCATTTTTAATGAAACTGAAGAAACACGAATCAATACAAAAAACAATAAACGTAACGGAAACTGAAACAGCCGAATACTGGTGCAAACTAACACATGACAGACATGAGGACAGGAAAAGGAACAATTACCCACAAAACCCAACACCAAACAGGCTACCTAAATATGGTTCCCAATCAGAGACAATCACTAACACCTGCCTCTGATTGAGAACCATATCAGGCCAAAACAGAAACAGACAAACTAGACACACAACACAGAATGCCCACTCAGATCACACTCTGACCAAACAAACATAGAAACATACAAAGCAAACTATGGTCAGGGTGTGACAGCCGGGTTCAGACCCAGGGCCGAATGATGAGCTTGGAGGGTACTCAGTGGGTTAAAGTAATTCATTTCTAGGGTACGCTAGCGTCCCACCTGGACAACATCCGGCAAAATTGCAGAGCTCCAAATTCAAAATACAGAAATACACATAATAAGCATTCATAAAATATACAAGTGTGATACATCGGTTTAAAGATGAACTTCTTGTTAATCCAGCCGCTGTGTCCGATTTCAAAAGGTTTTATGGCGAAAGCACACCATGCGATTATCTGAGGACAGCGCCCCGTGTAAAAAAAAACATACAAACATTTACCAGCCAAGTAGAGGAGTCACTAAAGTCAGAAATAGCGATAAATGAATCACTTACCTTTGATGATCTTCATATGGTTACACTCACAAGACTCTCAGTTACACAGTAAATATTTGTTTTGTTCGATAATGTCCCTCTTTATGTCCCATAAACTCTGTTCTGTTGTTGCGTTTTGTTCAGTAATCCAATGGCTCCAAGGCGGTCACAACAGGCAGACCAATACATACTAAAAGTACCGGTAAAGTTCGACGAAACATGTGAAGCGATGTTTATAATTAATCCTCAGATTGTTTTTTTGTCTTTATAATCAATAATATTTCAACCGGACAATGCCGTTTTCAATAGAAAGGAAGAATAACAAATGACGCGCTCACGAGAGCGCACCAAATCAGGTCTGCATGTTTCTTCTGTCCTCTGAACAAAATGGCTTTAACTCGTCATTTTTCAAAATAAAAGCCTGAAACCATGTCTAAAGACTGTTGACATCTAGTTGGAAGCCATAGGCACTGCAATCTGATTCCTACCCCATTGGATTCTCTAATAGGCATTGAGTTGAAAAAACAGCCGCATGAAAATAATTCCACTTCCTGGATGGATTTTTTTCTCAGGTTTTCGCCTGCCATATCAGTTCTGTTATACTCACAGACATTATTTTAATAGTTTTGGAAACTGTAGAGTGTTTACTATCCAAATCTACCATATATGCATATCCTAGCTTCTGGGCCTGAGCAACAGGCAGTTTACTTTGGACACGCTTTTCATCCGGAGGTGAAAATACTTCCCCCTACCAAAGAGAGGTTAAGTAAAATACTTAAAACTTGTTAAGGATAGGGGGCAGTATTTCCCCTTTGGATGAATTGCGTGCCCATAGTGAACTGCATCAAAATCTGTCCTAAATTGCTAATATATGCATATTATTATTATTGGAAAGAAAACACTGAAGCTTCTAAAACCATTTGAATTATGTCTGTGAGTATAACAGAACTCACAGGGCAGGCAATATTCCAAACTAGTTTTGGAATCCTGAAAGTTGGGGCAACTTTGACATCGTCCCCTCCTTTCCCAACAAGTTATGGATCTGGAAACACTTCCTATGTCTTCCACTAGATGTCCTCATTCAGTAGAAAGTGTAATGGAGCATTTGCTGTGAACTTTGACCTAATGGGAAGGAAATTGCTACAGTGTCGCAAAAGATTCATATGCTTGAAAGCGCGTATGCGTTGGAGTGCTTCGTCTGTTCCAATCAGCCCCAGATGAACTAGGATTGCCCGGTTGGAATGCTATTCGTTTTGTACGTTTATAACATCCTGAAGATTGATTCTGCACTTAGTTTGACCAGTTTCGTCGACCTGTAATATATAATTTGGAAGTTTTGATGCAAAATTATCCTGGACCAGAAGTCATTTTTTGGGCATTTGAGTTGAAAGTGGTAGCAGATGCTGCTTCATGGACACTAGAATTGAACATTATGAAACAAAACGATTCATTGTTGAAGTAGGACTCCTTGCACTACATTCTGATCGAAGACCATCAAAGGTAAGGGAATATTTATGTTGTAATTTTGTATTTCTGTTGACTCCAAAATAGCGGAGAAATATTGTTACGTCTGAGCGCCATCTCAGATTATTGCAATGTTAGGCTTTTTACGTAACGTTAAAAAAATGTGACACAGCGGTTGCATTAAGAACCAGTGTATCTTTAATTATATGTAGAACATGTATCTTTAGTCAATGTTTATGATGAGTATTTCTGTTATCTGGCGTAGCTTTCTATAATTCCTCCGGACATTTTGGAGAATTTTCTGAACATGGCGTCAATGTAAACCGAGATTTATGGATATAAAATGCATATTATCGAACAAAACATAAATGTACTGTGTAACATGTCATATGACTGTCATCTGATGAAGATTTTCAAGAGGTTAGTGAATTATTATTTTTTTATCCTGCTTTTGTGATTTTATCTTTTGTGGGACAAAATGGCAAATTTTTCTCTTTGTTTTGGTGGTCTAACAAAAATATACATAAATGTTTTCGTCGTAAAAAAATCTGTCATACTGGGTAGATAAACACCTTGTCCATCTTTCATTTGAGGTATTGGACTTGTTAATGTGTGGAGGTTAAATATTTCTAAGAATATTTTTGCATTCCCTGCGCCACCGCTTCAGCTGATTGGGGGGGGGGGGGTGTAGTTCCTGTAGGGGAACCCATAGGCTTACCAAGTTTTAAAGTAATAAAATTGTTTTTGGGTATCTGTATATTTTTGGGCATATTTTTGACAACTTTTACTTTGACTTCACTACATTCCTAAAGAAAATGATGTACTTTTTACTCCATACGTTTTTCCCTGACACCCAAAAGTACTCTATACATTTTGACAAGAAAATGGTCCAATTCACACACTTATCAAGATAACATCTCTGGTCATCCCTACTGCCTCTGATCTGGCGGACTCACTAAACACAAATGTTTCTTTTGTAAATGATGTCTGAGTGTTGGAGTGTGCCCCTGGCTATCTGTAAATGATGTCTGAGTGTTGGAGTGTTCCCCTGGCTATCTGTAAATGATGTCTGAGTGTTGGAGTGTTCCCCTTGGCTATCTGTAATAATGTCTGAGTGTTGGAGTGTTCCCCCTGGCTATCTGTAAATGATGTCTGAGTGTTGGAGCGCGCCCCTGGCTATCTGTAAATGATGTCTGAGTGTTGGAGTGTTCCCCCTGGCTATCTGTAAATGATGTCTGAGTGTTGGAGCGCGCCCCTGGCTATCTGTAATAATGTCTGAGTGTTGGAGTGTTCCCCCTGGCTATCTGTAAATGATGTATGAGTGTTGGAGTGTGCCCCTGGCTATCTGTAAAGATATCTGAGTGTTGGAGTGGGCCCCTGGCTAACTGTAAATAAAATAAAGAAGAACATTGTGCCATCTGGTTATACGGAATTTGAAATGGTTTATACTTTCTTTTACTTTTGATACTGAAGTAAATTTAAAACAAAATACTTTGACTTTTACCCGAGTCGTATTTTACTGGGCGACTTTCACTTTTACTTGAGTCATTTTCTATTAAGGTATCTTTACTCAAGTATGACACTTGAGTACTATTTTCACCACCGAGGGTGCTATGGTGGTGAATGCTGAGCTATAGTCAATGAATAGCATTTTTACATAGGTATTCCTCTTGTCCAGATGGGATAGGGCAGTGTGCAGTGAGATGGCGACTGCATCGTCTCTGGATCTATTGGGGCGGTAAGCAAATTGAAGTGGGTCTAGGGTGGTAGGTAAGGTGGAGGTGATATGATCCTTAACTAGCCTCTTAAAGCACTTCATGATGACAGAAGTGAGTGCTACGAGGCGATTATCATTTAGTTAAGTTACCATTTCTTTCTTGCGTACAGGAACAATGGTGGCCATCTTGAAGCATGTGGGGACAGCAGACTGGGATAGGGAGAGATTGAATAGGTCCGTAAACACACCAGCCAGCTGGTCTGCGCATGATCTGAGGACGCGGCTAGGGATGCCTTTCTGGGCCGGCAGCCTTGAGAGGGTTAACACAATTAAATGTCTTACGCACATCGGCCACGGAGAACAAGAGCCCACAGTCCTTGGTAGCGGGCTGCATCGGTGGCACTGTGTTATCCTCAAAGCAGTTGAAGAAGGTGTTTAGCTTGTCCGGGAGCATGTCGTTGGTGGCAATGTGTTATCCTCAAAGCAGTTGAGGAAGGTGTTTAGCTTGTCCGGGAGCATGTTGTTTTTGTCCATGACGTGGTTTGGTTTCCCAGTGTCGTCAGTAATTATCTGTAGGCTCTGCCACATACGTCTCATGTTGAATTGTGACTCCACTTCTGTACTGATGTTTTTCCTGTTTGATTGCATTACGGAGGGAATAACTTCACTGTTTGTATTCGTCCATATTCTCAGTCACCTTGCCATGGTTAAATGCGGTGGTTCGCGCTTTCAGTTTGACATTTACATTTACATTTAAGTCATTTAGCAGACGCTCTTATCCAGAGCGACTTACAAATTGGTGAATTCACCTTCTGACATCCAGTGGAACAGCCACTTTACAATAGTGCATCTAAATCATTTAAGGGGGGGGGGTGAGAAGGATTGCTTTATCCTATCCTAGGTATTCCTTGAAGAGGTGGGGTTTCAGGTGTCTCCGGAAGGTGGTGATTGACTCCGCTGTCCTGGCGTCGTGAGGGAGTTTGTTCCACCATTGGGGGCCAGAGCAGCGAACAGTTTTGACTGGGCTGAGCGGGAACTGTACTTCCTCAGTGGTAGGGAGGCGAGCAGGCCAGAGGTGGATGAACGCAGTGCCCTTGTTTGGGTGTAGGGCCTGATCAGAGCCTGGAGGTACTGGGGTGCCGTTCCCCTCACAGCTCCGTAGGCAAGCACCATGGTCTTGTAGCGGATGCGAGCTTCAACTGGAAGCCAGTGGAGAGAGCGGAGGAGCGGGGTGACGTGAGAGAACTTGGGAAGGTTGAACACCAGACGGGCTGCGGCGTTCTGGATGAGTTGTAGGGGTTTAATGGCACAGGCAGGAGCCCAGCCAACAGCGAGTTGCAGTAATCCAGACGGGAGATGACAAGTGCCTGGATTAGGACCTGTGCCGCTTTCTGTGTGAGGCAGGGTCGTACTCTGCGGATGTTGTAGAGCATGAACCTACAGGAACGGGCCACCGCCTTGATGTTAGTTGAGAACGACAGGGTGTTGTCCAGGATCACGCAAAGGTTCTTAGCGCTCTGGGAGGAGGACACAATGGAGTTGCCAACCGTGATGGCGAGATCATGGAACGGGCAGTCCTTCCCCGGGAGGAGGAGCAGCTCCGTCTTGTCGAGGTTCAGCTTGAGGTGGTGATCCGTCATCCACACTGATATGTCTGCCAGACATGCAGAGATGCGATTCGCCACCTGGTCATCAGAAGGGGGAAAGGAGAAGATTAATTGTGTGTCATCTGCATAGCAATGATAGGAGAGACCATGTGAGGTTATGACAGAGCCAAGTGACTTGGTGTATAGCGAGAATAGGAGAGGGCCTAGAACAGAGCCCTGGGGGACCCCAGTGGTGAGAGCGCGTGGCGAGGAGACAGATTCTCGCCACGCCACCTGGTAGGAGCGACCTGTCAGGTAGGACGCAATCCAAGCGTGGGCCGCGCCGGAGATGCCCAACTCGGAGAGGGTGGAGAGGAGGATCTGATGGTTCACAGTATCGAAGGCAGCCGATAGGTCTAGAAGGATGAGAGCAGAGGAGAGAGAGTTAGCTTTAGCAGTGCGGGGCGCCTCCGTGATACAGAGAAGAGCAGTCTCAGTTGAATGACTAGTCTTGAAACCTGACTGATTTGGATCAAGAAGGTCATTCTGAGAGAGATAGCGGGAGAGCTGGCCAAGGACGGCACGTTCAAGAGTTTTGGAGAGAAAAGAAAGAAGGGATACTGGTCTGTAGTTGTTGACATCGGAGGGATCGAGTGTAGGATTTTTCAGCAGGGGTGCAACTCTCGCTCTCTTGAAGACGGGAGGGACGTAGCCAGCGGTCAGGGATGAGTTGATGAGCGAGGTGAGGTAAGGGAGAAGGTCTCCGGAAATGGTCTGGAGAAGGGAGGAGGGGATAGGGTCAAGCGGGCAGGTTGTTGGGCGGCCGGCCGTCACAAGAAGCGAGATTTCATCTGGAGAGAGAGGGGAGAAAGAGGTCAGAGCACAGGGTAGGGCAGTGTGAGCAGAACCAGCGGTGTCGTTTGACTTAGCAAACGAGGATCGGATGTCGTCGACCTTCTTTTCAAAATGGTTGACAAAGTCATCTGCAGAGAGGGAGGAGGAGGGGGGGGAGGAGGATTCAGGAGGGAGGAGAAGGTGGCAAAGAGCTTCCTAGGGTTAGAGGCAGATGCTTGGAATTTAGAGTGGTAGAAAGTGGCTTTAGCAGCAGAGACAGAGGAGGAAAATGTAGAGAGGAGGAGTGAAAGGATGCCAGGTCCGCAGGGAGGCGAGTTTTCCTCCATTTCCGCTCGGCTGCCCGGAGCACTGTTCTGTGAGCTCGCAATGAGTCGTCGAGCCACGGAGCGGGAGGGGAGGACCGAGCCGGCCTGGAGTATAGGGGACATAGAGAGTCAAAGGATGCAGAAAGGGAAGAGAGGAGGGTTGAGGAGGTAGAATCAGGAGATAGGTTGGAGAAGGTATGAGCAGAGGGAAGAGATGATAGGATGGAAGAGGAGAGAGTAGCGGGGAGAGAGAGCGAAGGTTGGCACGGCGCGATACCATCCGAGTAGGGGCAGTGTGGGAAGTGTTGGATGAGAGCGAGAGGGAAAAGGATACAAGGTAGTGGTCGGAGACTTGGAGGGGAGTTGCAATGAGGTTAGTGGAAGAACAGCATCTAGTAAAGATGAGGTCGAGCGTATTGCCTGCCTTGTGAGTAGGGGGGGAAGGTGAGAGAGGAGAGAACAGGGATAGATAGACAGGTGCAGAGAGGAGAGAACAGGGATAGATAGACACATAGTTGACAGGCTACAGAAGAGGCTACGCTAATGCAAAGGAGATTGGAATGACAAGTGGACTACACATCTCGAATGTTCAGAAAGTTAAGCTTACGTAGCAAGAATCTTATTGACTAAAATGATTGAAATGATACAGTACTGCTGGAGTAGGCTAGCTGGCAGTGGCTGCGTTGTTGACTTTGTAGGCTAGCTGGCAGTGGCTGCGTTGTTGACACTACACTAATCAAGTCGTTCCGTCGAGTGTAATAGTTTCTACAGTGCTGCTATTCGGGGGCTAGCTGGCTAGCTGGCTAGCTAGCAGTGTTGATTACGTTACGTTAAAAGAACGACAATAGCTGGCTAGCTAACCTAGAAAATCGCTCTAGACTACACAATTGTCTTAGATACAAAGACGGCTATGTAGCTAGCTAGCTACGATCAAACAAATCAAACCGTTGTACTGTAATGAAGTGAAATGAAAATGTGAGACTACCTGTGGAGCGAAGCGGAATGTTGACCGGGTTGTTGAAATTCTATTCAGTAGACGTTGGCTAGCTGTTGGCTAGCTAGCTAGCAGTATCTCCTACGTTAAGGACGACAAATAGCTGGCTAGCTAACCTCGGTAAATTAAGATAATCACTCTAAGTCTACACACTCTAAACTACACAATTATCTTGGAGATGAAGACAGCAAAGACAGCTATGTAGCTAACTAACACTACACTAATCGAGTCGTTCAGTTGAGTGTAATAGTTTCTACAGTGCTAGTAGACGTTAGCTAGCTGCTGGGCAGATAGCAGTGTAGACTACGTTAGGACGACGAAATACGATAATTACGCAATTATCTTTGATACAAAGACGGCTATGTAGCTAGCTAAGAAGAAATTGCTAAGATCAGACAAATCAAACCGTTGTACTATAATGAAATGTAATGAAAATGTAATGAAAAGTTATACTACCTGCGGACCGAAGTGTAGATGCGACCGCTCGCTCCAACCCGGAACCGGAAAACACGCGAATGCTGCCATCTATCCACGGTTTCTGGTTTGGGAAGTTTTTAATAGTCACAGTGGGTACAACATCTCCTATACACTTCCTGATTAACTTGGTCACCGTATCCGTGTATTCGTCAATGTTATTCTCAGAAGATACCCGGAACTTATCCCAGTCCGCATGATCAAAACAATCTTGAAGCATGGATTCCGATTGGTCAGATCAGCGTTGAATAGATCTTAGCACGGGTACTTCCTGTTTGAGTTTCTGCCTATAGGAAGGAAGGAGCAAAATGGAGTTGTGATCAGATTTGTCAAAGGGAGGGACTTGTAGGCATCCCAGAAGTTGGAGGAGTAGTGGTCAAATGTTTTACTAGCACGAGTACTACAGTCAATGTGTTGATAGAACTCCTTTAGTGTTTTCCTCAAATTTGCTTTGTTAAAATCCCCAGCTACAATAAACACGGCCTCAGGATATCTGGTTTAGTTTGCATAAAGTCAAGTGTAACTATTTGAGTGCCGTCGTGGTATCGGCTTGAGGGGGAATATACATGGCTGTGACTATAACTGAAGAGAATCCTCTTGGGAGGTAATACGGTCGGCATTTGATTGTAAGGTATTCTAGGTCGGGTGGACAAAAGGACCTCAGTTTCTGTATGTTATCACAATCGCATCATGAGTGGTTAGTCATTCCTGTCTGAGAGAGTTCATTATTCATGTCTGCACGATGTACTGAGAACCCAGATGGCTGAATGGACGGGACAGTATATCCTTAGAGAGCCATGTTTCCGTGAATCAGAGAATGTTGCAATCCCTGATGTCTCTCTGGAAGTAGATCCTCGCCCTGAGCTCATCTACTTTATTGTCCAGAGACTGAACATTAGCGGGTAATATACTCGGAAGCGGTGGATGCTGTGCACCCCTCCTGAGTCAGACTAGAAGTCCACTCCGAATACCTCTTCTCTGTCGGCAGTGTTTTGGAGAAGCCTCTGGAATACGTTCTATTGCCCTGGGGGGTACGAACAAAGAATCCAATTTGGGAAATTCACATTCCTGGTCATAATGCTTGTGAATTTAACATTGCTCTGATATCCAAAAGTTATTTCCGGCTGTATGCAATAACACAAAAATCATTCTGGGCTAATAATGTAAGAAATAACACACAAAAAAACCCACTGCAAAGTTGCTTAGGGAGCTAGTAGCTGAGCTGCCATATGTGTATGCACAATCGTTAACTCTGCTCATGAATTTTGGACTTAATAGCACTCCCAGAAGGCGTAAATTATTGAGTCATTTTAGTTTTACACTTAAGACATGACTGCCGTTGTGCTGTAACACATATGAGTTTTGTCTCTGTATTATACATTCTATACATTCATTTATACTGGATTAATGTTACGTTTTCATTAACTGTGATTTTGTTTGTTATGTTCCAACACTCCCTCCATCTTGTGCCAGTATTAATTATTTTTCGGTATTGGTTCCAATAGTTTATATTTTTTCTTATCTCTCATATCAGTATCTTTTCTGACACAAATTGGATTCCCTCACATTGCGCTGATGTCCAAAAGCTTTCAGATCAAAATGTTGTGACATAAGACTTTTAAGTTGCATATACTTTAAAATGTCTACATTGTTCAGTCCAGAATTGCTTTTTAATTAATGATGTAATGGATTTATTTCCTAGTTCCACGCCGTTTACAGTTTCTATATGCCTTTAGCTTTCCATGTGGGTCAATTCATCCAAGGGTTAGGGCTATCCAAGGGTTAGGGCTATCCAAGGATTAGGGCTATCCAAGGGTTAGGGCTTTCCAAGGATTAGGGCTTTCCCAGGATTAGGGCTATCCAAGGGTTAGGGCTATCCAAGGGTTAGGGCTATCCAAGGGTTAGGGCTATCCAAGGGTTAGGGCTATCCAAGGGTTAGGGCTATCCAAGGGTTAGGGCTATCCAAGGGTTAGGGCTATCCAAGGGTTAGGGCTATCCAAGGATTAGGGCTATCCAAGGGTTAGGGCTTTCCAAGGGTTAGGGCTATCCAAGGATTAGGGCTTTCCCAGGATTAGGGCTATCCAAGGGTTAGGGCTATCCAAGGGTTAGGGATATCCAAGGGTTAGGGATATCCAAGGGTTAGGGCTATCCAAGGGTTAGGGATATCCAAGGGTTAGGGATATCCAAGGATTAGGGCTTTCCCAGGATTAGGGCTATCCAAGGGTTAGGGATATCCAAGGGTTAGGGATATCCAAGGGTTAGGGCTATCCAAGGGTTAGGGCTATCCAAGGGTTAGGGCTATCCATCCAAGGGTTAGGGCTATCCAAGGGTTAGGGCTATCCAAGGGTTAGGTCTATCCATCCAAGGGTTATGGCTATCCAAGAGTTAGGGATATCCAAGGGGTAGGGCTATCCAAGGGTTAGGGCTATCCAAGGATTAGGGCCATCCAAGGATTAGGGATATCCAACCAAGGGTTAGGGCTATCCAACCAAGGGGTAGGGCTATCCAACCAAGGGTTAGGGCTATCCAAGGATTAGGGCCATCCAAGGGTTAGGGCTATCCAAGGGTTAGGGCTATCCAAGGGTTAGGGCTATCCATCCAAGGGTTAGGGCTATCCAAGGGTTAGTGCTATCCAAGGGTTAGGGCTATCCAAGGATTTGGTCTATCCAAGGGTTAGTGCTATCCAAGGGTTAGGGCTATCCATCCAAGGGTTAGGGCTATCCATCCAAGGGTTAGGGCTATCCAAGGATTTGGGCTATCCAAGGGTTAGGGCTTTCCAAGGATTAGGGCTATCCAATGGTTAGGGCTATCCAAGGGTTAGGGCTATCCATCCAAGGGTTAGGACTATCCAAGGGTTAGGGCTATCCAAGGGTTAGGGCTATCCAAGGGTTATGGCTATCCAAGAGTTAGGGATATCCAAGGGGTAGGGCTATCCAAGGGTTAGGGCTATCCAAGGATTAGGACCATCAAAGGATTAGGGCTATCCAACCAAGGGGTAGGGCTATCCAACCAAGGGTTAGGGCTATCCAACCAAGGGGTAAGGCTATCCAAGGGTTAGGGCTATCCAAGGGTTAGGGCTATCCAAGGGTTAGGGCTATCCAAGGGGTAGGGCTATCCAAGGGGTAGGGCTATCCAAGGGTTAGGGCTATCCAAGGGGTAGGGCTATCCAATGATTAGGGCTATCCAAGGATTAGGGCTATCCAAGGGTTAGGGCTATCCAAGGGTTAGGGCCATCCAAGGATTAGGGATATCCAACGATTAAGGCTATCCAAGGATTAGGGCTATCCAAGGATTAGGGCTATCCAAGGATTAGGGCTATCCAACGCTTAGGGCTATCCAAGGATTAGGGCATTCCAAGGATTAGGGCTATCCAAGGATTAGGGCTATCCAAGGGTTAGGGCTATCCAAGGGTTAGGGCTATCCAAGGATTAAGGCTATCCAAGGATTAAGGCTATCCAAGGATTAAGGCTATCCAAGGATTAAGGCTATCCAAGGATTAGGGCTATCCAAGGATTAGGGCTATCCAAGGGTTAGGGATATCCAAGAATTAGGGCTATCCAAGGATTAGGGCTATCCAAGGGTTAGGGCTATCCAAGGGTTAGGGCTATCCAAGGGTTAGGGCTATCCAAGGGTTAGGGCTATCCAAGGGTTAGGGCTATCCAAGGATTAGGGATATCCAAGGATTAGGGCTATCCAAGGGTTAGGGCTATCCAAGGGTTAGGGCTATCCAAGGATTAAGGCTATCCAAGGATTTGGGCTATCCAAGGATTAGGGCTATCCAAGGATTAGGGCTATCCAAGGATTAAGGCTATCCAAGGATTAGGGCTATCCAAGGATTAGGGCTATCCAAGGATTAAGGCTATCCAAGGATTAAGGCTACCCAAGGATTAGGGCTATCCAAGGATTAGGGATATCCAAGGATTAAGGCTATCCAAGGATTAAGGCTATCCAAGGATTAGGGCTATCCAAGGATTAGGGCTATCCAAGGATTAAGGCTATCCAAGGATTAGGGCTACCCAAGGATTAGGGCTATCCAAGGATTAGGGCTATCCAAGGATTAGGGCTATCCAAGGATTAGGGCTATCCAAGGGTTAGGGCTGTCCAAGGATTGTTATCCAATGATTGTTCCATAAGGTTGTGTTTATTAGGGAGTGATATTTGTTCTTATACAATCTGTATAATTTTCTTCCATATTGTTATAGTGTTCTTAACTTTGATTTATTGACTTGCCCAGATGGTGAATACTTCTCCGTTTTAATTTTTTTTTTCTGAAATATTATCTTATTTTTATTTTACTTCGCCAATTGAGTATTTTGTGTTTGTCCATTACATGAAATCCAAATAAAAATAATTTTAAGTTACAGGTTGTTATGCAACAAAATAGGAAAAACGCAAAGGGGGTTGAATACTTTTGCAAGGCACTGTCAGTATCACAACACAAGAATGACCTTGCTGGCCGTCTCCGAATCCACACAGCTACCATACACGATGGGTGTATTCATTAGTCCAAGACCGTATCAAACAGTTGCAAAACATTTTGCAAAGGAAAAAGTTTACTTCAAAGGGTAGGTCACTCCCCCGTTTATTCTGCTTGCTTCTGTTTGGTTATGTTTGCTTCTGTTTGGTTCTGTTTGGTTCCCAGTAAATACTCCCAAGGTGTAGGACTACTCCAGATACTTTAAAACGACCCTGTCCCTCTTCCCGTGTGCTGTAAGCTGTTTAATAACAGCCAGTAAAACATTGATGTACAGCTCCATCTCCAATGACTGGTCCTGTAATGAATTCTCATGGACTTTAAGGTAATTGCTTATTGATTGAGAGTACAGAGCCTGCTGTAAACAAGGCTTGAAATAGAAGTGTGTGTCCAAGCTGCAAAAATAAGATGTGTTCAAAAAAGTTTGTCCTAACATATGGACTTCATATGGACTTTATCATTGACTCTTTTGAGTCAACTGTTAGCCAATCGTCGTCTCACAAGATAATTATTGTCAATCAGGGCAGTTTAGAGGTAGTCCCCTCCGCTAGGCAACTATTCAGTTTGTAGTCTAGCTTCCTACCTGCTCCCAGTCCCTGCCGTACTGTCTATTGATCGTGACTTTAAGTCCTGTTACCATCCTATTCATTCTAAAGGCCGTTTCCAACGGACACTACTTGATTTATAGGACCTTTAAAAAGGAAAGGTGCCCATCCATCATTTGTACAACTCGTATTTAAGTAAATCTTTATTATTTCAGTATTTCAAAAATACCAAAAATCTCGAGGGAACACTTGATATCTCTAAATATCTGTTCTACCTACCCTCCTCATGGGCAGAGGAGTGGTTAGAACCTATCCTCCTCATGGGCAGAGGAGTGGTTAGAACCTATCCTCCTCATGGGCAGAGGAGTGGTTAGAACCTATCCTCCTCATGGGCAGAGGAGTGGTTAGAACCTATCCTCCTCATGGGCAGAGGAGTGGTTGGAACCTATCCTCCTCATGGGCAGAGGAGTGGTTAGAACCTATCCTCCTCATGGGCAGAGGAGTGGTTAGAACCTATCCTCCTCATGGGCAGAGGAGTGGTTAGAACCTATCCTCCTCATGGGCAGAGGAGTGGTTAGAACCTATCCTCCTCATGGGCAGAGGAGTGGTTAGAACCTATCCTCCTCATGGGCAGAGGAGTGGTTAGAACCTATCCTCCTCATGGGCAGAGGAGTGGTTAGAACCTATCCTCCTCATGGGCAGAGGAGTGGTTAGAACCTATCCTCTTCATGGGCAGAGGAGTGGTTAGTAGATATACATTAGTAGATATAGGTTAGACTATAGGATCTATCCCTCTCTCAGTTAAAACATTAGTATGTTTACAGTAGTTTAGACTATAGGACCTAACAAAAAACACAGTGAACAAAAACAATAAATAAATACAATGGGACGAAACCCTTCCCCTAGAACCAGGTGTGATACAAGACAAGACAAAACTAAAGGAAAATGAAGAGGATCAGCGATGGCTAGAAGGCCGGTGACTTGAACGCCGCCCGAACAAGTAGAGGGACCAACTTCGGTGGAAGTCGTGACAACTAAGGAGCCCAGGATTCTTTACTAAGGAGCCCAGGATTCTTTACTAAGGAGCACCGGATTCTTTACTAAGGAGCTCCGGATTCTTTACTAAGGAGCCCAGGATTCTTTACTAAGGAGCCCAGGATTCTTTACTAAGGAGCACCGGATTCTTTACTAAGGAGCCCAGGATTCTTTACTAAGGAGCCCAGGATTCTTTACTAAGGAGCTCCGGATTCTTTACTAAGGGGCCCAGGATTCTTTACTAAGGAGCCCAGGATTCTTTACTAAGGAGCTCCGGATTCTTTACTAAGGAGCACCGGATTCTTTACTAAGGACCTCCGGACTCTTTACTAAGGAGCCCAGGATTCTTTACTAAGGAGCCCAGGATTCTTTACTAAGGAGCTCCGGATTCTTTACTAAGGGGCCCAGGATTCTTTACTAAGGAGCCCAGGATTCTTTACTAAGGAGCTCCGGATTCTTTACTAAGGAGCACCGGATTCTTTACTAAGGGGCCCAGGATTCTTTACTAAGGAGCCCAGGATTCTTTACTAAGGAGCCCAGGATTCTTTACTAAGGAGCCCAGGATTCTTTACTAAGGAACCGAGGATTCTTTACTAAGGAGCACCGGATTCTTTACTAAGGAGCCCAGGATTCTTTACTAAGGAGCACCGGATTCTTTACTAAGGAGCCCAGGATTCTTTACTAAGGAGCCCAGGATTCTTTACTAAGGAGCCCAGGATTCTTTACTAAGGAGCCCAGGATTCTTTACTAAGGAACCGAGGATTCTTTACTAAGGAGCCCAGGATTCTTTACTAAGGAGCCCAGGATTCTTTACTAAGGAGCACCGGATTCTTTACTAAGGAGCCCAGGATTCTTTACTAAGGAGCCCAGGATTCTTTACTAAGGGGCCCAGGATTCTATACTGAGGAGCCCAGCGACACTTCAAAACTCCAGAAGAGGCAAACGGTTTTTTGAAGTACACTGAGAAATAGACCAACGATTAAAAGTGATTACTGTTATTACTAACAGAGTTAAGACGACACACTGTATAGCCTCAATCCAATGATCCACCTGCTCCACTAAATATCATTATAGCTACGGTATGACATTAGTCTATTTTTTAATTAATTTTATTTTAACTGAGAGAGGGATAGGTCCTATAGTCTAACCTATATCTACTAATGTTTTAACTGAGAGAGGGATAGATCCTATAGTCTAACCTATATCTACTAATGTTTTAACTGAGAGAGGGATAGGTCCTATAGTCTAACCTATATCTACTAATGTTTTAACAGAGAGGGATAGATCCTATAGTCTAACCTATATCTACTAATGTTTTAACTGAGAGAGGGATAGATCCTATAGTCTAACCTACTGTAAACATACTAATGTTTTAACAGAGAGGGATAGATCCTATAGTCTAACCTATATCTACTAATGTTTTAACAGAGAGAGGGATAGATCCTATAGTCTAACCTATATCTAATAATGTTTTAACTGAGAGAGGGATAGATCCTATAGTCTAACCTAAATCTACTAATGTTTTAACTGAGAGAGGGATAGATCCTATAGTCTAACCTATATCTAATAATGTTTTAACTGAGAGAGGGATAGATCCTATAGTCTAACCTAAATCTACTAATGTTTTAACTGAGAGAGGGATAGATCCTATAGTCTAACCTATATCTACTAATGTTTTAACTGAGAGAGGGATAGATCCTATAGTCTAACCTACTGTAGACATACTAATGTTTTAACAGAGAGGGATAGATCCTATAGTCTAACCTACTGTAGACATACTAATGTTTTAACAGAGAGGGATAGATCCTATAGTCTAACCAATATCTACTAATGTTTTAACTGGGAGAGGGATAGATCCTATAGTCTAACCTACTGTAGACATACTAATGTTTTAACAGAGAGGGATAGATCCTATAGTCTAACCTATATCTACTAATGTTTTAACTGAGAGATGGATAGATCATATAGTCTAACCTACTGTAGACATACTAATGTTTTAACAGAGAGGGATAGATCCTATAGTCTAACCTATATCTACTAATGTTTTAACTGAGAGAGGGATAGATCCTATAGTCTAACCTATATCTACTAATGTTTTAACTGAGAGAGGGATAGATCCTATAGTCTAACCTATATCTACTAATGTTTTAACTGAGAGAGGGATAGATCCTATAGTCTAACCTATATCTACTAATGTTTTAACTGGGAGAGGGATAGATCCTATAGTCTAACCTATATCTACTAATGTTTTAACTGGGAGAGGGATAGATCCTATAGTCTAACCTACTGTAGACATACTAATGTTTTAACAGAGATGGATAGATCCTATAGTCTAACCAATATCTACTAATGTTTTAACAGAGAGGGATAGATCCTATAGTCTAACCTACTGTAAACATACTAATGTTTTAGCCTACTCTTATTTCCCCTTATGTCAAGTGAGAAAATTAACCATTTACAGCCTTTAACCTTGGGCTAATTGGCCGACTGCCAGGTCACAGTTGTAAATGAGAAGCTGTTCTCAACTAGCCTAACCTGGTTGAACAAAGGTGGAAAATGAATAAATAAATGAACAGATCCCTCTTAGGGATTTGCTCCCTCATTCCTGTTTTATTGAGTCCAGATGATTAGGCCTATGTCCTTTGGTGGAATGTGTTTATAGGCTGGGCTATTGATTATATTTACTTCATTTCTCCCTCTCTTTTTTTACTGTGGTCTGGTCGGGACGGTGTCACTTAATATGTGCGGAGTGGATGAGGAGTTTCTCTCGTCTTTATATATAAACGAATCACCTCTCTGGCTGAAAGGAGCATTCAGGGGTTCATCAGAAAAACTCTTCGAACCAGATAATGGAAACTTCCTAGAAAGAGGTTGAATTACTGGCAAAATCTGACTCCGTTATGGTAAATCATCTCAGCAAAATTAAAGCCGGAGAGACACATGCTCATTACCTTGGGAAGTACACACAGAATGAGCTGATACAGATTGTAAGTGACACGATTCTGGAAGCAATAGTGACTCAAGTAAGAGACTCAAAGTAATTCTCCATTATCTTGGACTGTACAACTTACATTAGGCACCAGGAGCAAATGTCTATTATTCTGAGAAGCGTGGCTTTAAAAGGGAAAGCCAGAGATCAAGGAGCACTTCCTCTGGCTTTGTGAATGTTGAGGTTACAACAGGTTTGAATATGTCCACTGTCATCCTAGATAAGCTGAACGAGCTGAATATTCCATTTGAAGATTGCAGATGGCAAGCTTATGATAATAGGACCAACATGAAGGGCAAGCTTATGATAATAGGACCAACATGAAGGGCAAGCTTATGATAATAGGACCAACATGAAGGGCAAGCTTATGATAATAGGACCAACATGAAGGGCAAGCTTATGATAATAGGACCAACATGAAGGGCAAGCTTATGATAATAGGACCAACACGAAGGGCAAGCTTATGATAATGGGGCCAACACGAAGGGCAAGCTTATGATAATAGGACCAACACGAAGGGCAAACTCTAAGGAATACAAGCCAGACTACTCAAAAAATATCCCAGAGCCGTGTTCGTCCCATGTGGAGCACATACTCTAAACCTTGTCATTGCAGATGCTGCCAACTCTTCAGGAGGGTTACGGAGTCCAGAAAACAAACAGGCAAGAGACAAAAACCAGGAAGACAAGAAAAAGAGAATAGAAAACAGGAGCACGGGGAAAAACAGCTGGTTTACTTGAAAACATACAAGACGAACTGGCACAGAGAGACAGGAAACACAGGGGTAAATACACTGGCACAGAGAGACAGGAAACACAGGGGTAAATACACTGGTACAGAGAGACAGGAAACATAGGGGTAAATACACTGGCACAGAGAGACAGGAAACATAGGGGTAAATACACTGGTACAGAGAGACAGGAAACACAGGGATAAATACACTGGTACAGAGAGACAGGAAACACAGGGATAAATACACTGGCACAGAGAGACAGGAAACATAGGGGTAAATACACTGGTACAGAGAGACAGGAAACACAGGGATAAATACACTGGTACAGAGAGACAGGAAACACAGGGATAAATACACTGGTACAGAGAGACAGGAAACACAGGGGTAAATACACTGGTACAGAGAGACAGGAAACATAGGGGTAAATACACTGGCACAGAGAGACAGGAAACATAGGGGTAAATACACTGGTACAGAGAGACAGGAAACACAGGGATAAATACACTGGCACAGAGAGACAGGAAACACAGGGATAAATACACTGGTACAGAGAGACAGGAAACACAGGGATAAATACACTGGCACAGAGAGACAGGAAACACAGGGATAAATACACTGGTACAGAGAGACAGGAAACACAGGGATAAATACACTGGTACAGAGAGACAGGAAACACAGGGATAAACACACTGGTACAGAGGAACAGGAAACACAGGGATAAATACACTGGCACAGAGAGACAGGAAACAGGGATAAATACACTGGTACAGAGAGACAGGAAACACAGGGGTAAATACACTGGCACAGAGAGACAGGAAACACAGGGATAAATACACTGGGGAAAATAAGACCTGGAGGAGGTGGAGACAATCACAGGAACAGGTGAAACATATCAGGACGTGACAATGGAAGTTGGGTCCTACCACTTCTTGATTTGCTGTGTCTTATGGTGTGAGATACTGACACTGACAAACAAGGTGAACAAGCTCCTCCAATCCGCCTCAATGCGGTTGGATATCGCAGTGAATTTAATCTCAAATGCAAAGGCCTCCATCACTACATACCGGGAAACTGGATTCTCTGAGGCCCAGACTCCAGCCAAAAGCATTTGTGAAGAAATGAATGTGGGGGCCGTTCTGAAAGAGAAGAGACTGAGAAACAGCAAGAGGCATTTCAGCTATGAGGCTCCTGATAAACCACTGGCTGACGCACTGAAACACCTTGAAGTCAGCTACCGCAACACTGTGGTCGACTCTGCTGTGACATCCATTGTTGAGAGACTTGAAACACTCCACCAGGTGAAAATCAAATATGGAGTGCTGCCGAATTTAAGCATTGCCTCTCCGATGTCCAGTGAATCTCTTAAGGCTCACTGAATGGAAGCTGAAAATACTCGTAACCTTCAGGATCTGGCACATGAGATTCAGAATGTTAATTTGTTCTTTTATTTTATTTCACCTTTATTTAAACCTAGTAGAGAACAAGTTCTCATTTGCAGCTGAGACCTGGGCAAGATAAAGCATAGCAGTGTGAACAGACAACAACAGAGTTACACATGGAATAAACAAACATGCAGTCAATAACACAATAGTGTGTATATATACAGTGTGTGCAAATGAGGTAAGATAAGGGAGGTGAGGCAATAAATAGACCAAAGGGGGAAAATAATTACAATTTATCAATTAAACAAAGGAGTGATTGATGAGCAGAAGATGAATGTGCAAGTAGAGATACTGGGGTGCAAAATAACAATATGGGGATGAGATAGTTGGGTGGGCAACTTACAGATGGGCTATGTACAGGTGCAATGATCTACAAGCTGCTCTGACAGCTGACAACTGATGCTTAGTGAGGGAGATATGAGTCTCCAGCTTCAGTGATTTTTGCAATTCGTTCCAGTCACTGGCAACAGAGAACTGGAAGGAAAGGCGGCCAAACGAGGAATTGGCTTTGGGAGTGATCAGTTAAATATACCTGCTGGAGCAACTTGCAGACCTGTTTTCGAGTTGCTGTGCTGTGCGTTTTGTTGCCAACCTATTTTGCTACCTGACAATTTTACGGTTTTTACTTTTTAATTACTGTTGTTATACACACACACACATATATATATATATATTTTTTTTCCACCCACAACTTTTTCACTCCGGACGCTTTATCTGGACACGATTCGTCAGGACCTCCAACACCCGAAGCTAAGTAGTAACATTAACATGATGCCTTCTAATTGCAGTCGCTGTACTCGCCTTACGGCGAGGATAGCTGTGCTACAAGCCCGGCTTCAGACGCAATCGTTAGGCAAGGGTAATTTCAGTGTAGGAAAGGATGAAACAGCGTCTGTGCCACCAGCAAGTACAGATAGTAGTATAAATCCCCTGGCACAGTCCCCGCAGCCGGACAACTTTCTCACGGTTTCTGGAAGGAAATGCTGTAGGAACGCTCAACCGGTGTCGCTCATTCAGCCGACAGAAACTTTCAACCGGTTTTCCCCATTAAGTAGCGAGTCGGAGTCAGAGGCCGAGCCTTCTCTGGTCTATACTCCTCCGTTACGGGGTCTGAGACGCCGAAGCTTCCCACCATTAGCTCTGACAAATTGAAAACTCTAGTCATTGGCGACTCCATTACCCGCAGTATTAGACTTAAAACGAATCATCCAGCGATCATACATTGTTTACCGGGGGCAGGGCTACCGACGTTAAGGCTAATCTGAAGATGGTGCTGGCTAAAGCTAAAACTGGCGAGTGTAGAGAGTATAGAGATATTGTTATCCACGTCGGCACCAACGATGTTAGGATGAAACAGTCAGAGATCACCAAGCGCAACATAGCTTCTGCGTGTAAATCAGCTAGAAAGATGTGTCGGCATCGAGTAATTGTCTCTGGCCCCCTCCCAGTTAGGGGAGTGATGAGCTCTACAGCAGAGTCTCACAACTCAATCGCTGGTTGAAAACTGTTTTCTGCCCCTCCGAAAAGTTAGAATTTGTAGATAATTGGCCCTCTTTTGGGACTCACCCACAAACAGGACCAAGCCTGACCTGCTGAGGAGTGACGGACTCCATCCTAGCTGGAGGGTGCTCTCATCTTATCTACCAACATAGACAGGGCTCTAACTCCTCTAGCTCCACAATGAAATAGGGTGCAGGCCAGGCAGCAGGCTGTTAGCCAGCCTGCCAGCATAGTGGAGTCTGCCACTAGCATAGTCAGTGTAGTCAGCTCAGCTATCACCATTGAGACCGTGTCTGTGCCTCGACCTAGGTTGCGCAAAACTAAACATGGCGGTGTTCGCCTTAGCAATCTCACTAGGATAAAGACCACCTCCATTCCTGTCATTATTGAAAGAGATCATGATACCTCACATCTCAAAATAGGGCTACTTAATGTTAGATCCCTTACTTCAAAGGCAATTATAGTCAATGAACTAATCACTGATCATAATCTTGATGTGATTGGCCTGACTGAAACATGGCTTAAGCCTGATGAATTTACTGTGTTAAATGAGGCCTCACCTCCTGGCTACACTAGTGACCATATCCCCGTGCATCCCGCAAAGGCGGAGGTGTTGCTAACATTTACGATAGCAAATTTCAATTTACAAAAAAAAAAATGACGTTTTCGTCTTTTGAGCTTCTAGTCATGAAATCTATGCAGCCTACTCAATCACTTTTTATAGCTACTGTTTACAGGCCTCCTGGGTCATATACAGCGTTCCTCACTGAGTTCCCTGAATTCCTATCGGACCTTGTAGTCATAGCAGATAATATTCTAATCTTTGGTGACTTTAATATTCACATGGAAAAGTCCACAGACCCACTCCAAAAGGCTTTCGGAGCCATCATCGACTCAGTGGGTTTTGTCCAACATGTCTCTGGACCCACTCACTGTCACAGTCATACGCTGGACCTAGTTTTGTCCCATGGAATAAATGTTGTGGATCTTAATGTTTTTCCTCATAATCCAGGACTATCGGACCACCATTTTATTACGTTTGCAATTGCAACAAATAATCTGCTCAGACCCCAACCAAGGAACATCAAAAGTCGTGCTATAAATTCACAGACAACACAAAGATTCCTTGATGTCCTTCCAGATTCCCTCTGTCTACCCAATGACACCAGAGGACAAAAATCAGTTAACCACCTAACTGAGGAACTCAATTTAACCTTGCGCAATACCCTAGATGCAGTTGCACCCCTAAAAACTAAAAACATTTCTCATAAGAAACTAGCTCCCTGGTACACAGAAAATACCCGAGCTCTGAAGCAAGCTTCCAGAAAATTGGAACGGAAATGGCGCCACACCAAACTGGAAGTCTTCCGTCTAGCTTGGAAAGACAGTACCGTGCAGTACCGAAGAGCCCTTACTGCTGCTCGATCATCCTATTTTTCTAACTTAATTGAGGACAATAAGAACAATCCAAAATTCCTTTTTGATACGGTCGCAAAGCTAACTAAAAAGCAGCATTCCCCAAGAGAGGATGACTTTCACTTTAGCAGTGATAAATTCATGAACTTCTTTGAGGAAAAAATTATGATTATTAGAAAGCAAATTACAGACTCCTCCTTAAATCTGCGTATTCCTTCAAAGCTCAGTTGTCCTGAGTCTGCACAACTCTGCGTGGACCTAGGATCAAGAGAGACGCTCAAGTGTTTTAGTACTATATCTCTTGACACAATGATGAAAATAATCATGGCCTCTAAACCTTCAAGCTGCTTACTGGACCCTATTCCAACTAAACTACTGAAAGAGCTGCTTCCTGTGCTTGGCCCTCCTATGTTGAACATAATAAACGGCTCTCTATCCACCGGATGTGTACCAAACTCACTAAAAGTGGCAGTAATAAAGCCTCTCTTGAAAAAGCCAAACCTTGACCCAGAAAATATAAAAAACTATCGGCCTATATCGAATCTTCCATTCCTCTCAAAAATCTTAGAAAAGGCTGTTGCTCAGCAACTCACTGCCTTCCTGAAGACAAACAATGTATATGAAATGCTTCAGTCTGGTTTTAGACCCCATCATAGCACTGAGACGGCACTTGTGAAGGTGGTAAATGACATTTTAATGGCATCGGACCGAGGCTCTGCATCTGTCCTCGTGCTCCTAGACCTTAGTGCTGCTTTTGATACCATCGATCACCACATTCTTTTGGAGAGATTGGAAACCCAAATTGGTCTACACGGTCAAGTTCTGGCCTGGTTTAGATCTTATCTGTCGGAAAGATATCAGTTTGTCTCTGTGGATGGTTTGTCCTCTGACAAATCAACTGTAAATTTCGGTGTTCCTCAAGGTTCCGTTTTAGGACCGCTGTTGTTTTCACTATATATTTTACCTCTTGGGGATGTTATTCGAAAACATAATGTTAACTTTCACTGCTATGCGGATGATACACAGCTGTACATTTCAATGAAACATGGTGAAGCCCCAAAATTGCCCTCGCTAGAAGCATGTGTTTCAGACATAAGGAAGTGGATGGCAGCAAACTTTCTACTTTTAAACTCGGATAAAACAGAGATGCTTGTTCTAGGTCCTAAGAAACAAAGAGATCTTCTGTTGAATCTGACAATTAATCTTAATGGTTGTACAGTCATCTCAAATAAAACTGTGAAGGACCTCGGCGTTACTCTGGACCCTGATCTCTCTTTTGAAGAACATATCAAGACCATTTCAAGGACAGCTTTTTTCCATCTACGTAACATTGCAAAAATCAGAAACTTTCTGTCCAAAAATGATGCAGAAAAATTAATCCATGCTTTTGTCACTTCTAGGTTAGACTACTGCAATGCTCTACTTTCCGGCTACCCGGATAAAGCACTAAATAAACTTCAGTTAGTGCTAAATACGGCTGCTAGAATCCTGACTAGAACCAAAAAATTTGATCATATTACTCCAGTGCTAGCCTCCCTACACTGGCTTCCTGTCAAAGCAAGGGCTGATTTCAAGGTTTTACTGCTAACCTACAAAGCATTGCATGGGCTTGCTCCTACCTATCTCTCTGATTTGGTCCTGCCGTACATACCTACACGTACGCTACGGTCACAAGACGCAGGCCTCCTAATTGTCCCTAGAATTTCTAAGCAAACAGCTGGAGGCAGGGCTTTCTCCTATAGAGCTCCATTTTTATGGAACGGTCTGCCTACCCATGTCAGAGACGCAAACTCGGTCTCAACCTTTAAGTCTTTACTGAAGACTCATCTCTTCAGTGGGTCATATGATTGAGTGTAGTCTGGCCCAGGAGTGGGAAGGTGAACGGAAAGGCTCTGGAGCAACGAACCACCCTTGCTGTCTCTGCCTGGCCGGTTCCCCTCTTTCCACTGGGATTCTCTGCCTCTAACCCTATTACAGGGGCTGAGTCACTGGCTTGCTGGGGCTCTCTCATGCCGTCCCTGAGGGGGTGCGTCACCTGAGTGGGTTGATTCACTGATGTGGTCATCCTGTCTGGGTTGGCGCCCCCCTTGGGTTGTGCCGTGGCGGAGATCTTTGCGGGCTATACTCAGCTTTGTCTCAGGATGGTAAGTTGGTGGTTGAAGATATCCCTCCAGTGGTGTGGGGGCTGTGCTTTGGCATAGTGGGTGGGGTTATATCCTTCCTGTTTGGCCCTGTCCGGGGTGTCCTCGGGTGGGGCCACAGTGTCTCCTGACCCCTCCTGTCTCAGCCTTCAGTATTTATGCTGCAGTAGTTTATGTGTCGGGGGCTGGGGTCAGTTTGTTATATCTGGAGTACTTCTCCTGTCCAATTCGGTGTCCTGTGTGAATCTAAGTGTGCGTTCTCTAATTCTCTCCTTCTCTCTCTCGGAGGACCTGAGCCCTAGGACCATGCCCCAGGACTACCTGACATGATGACTCCTTGCTGTCCCCAGTCCACCTGGCCGTGCTGCTGCTCCAGTTTCAACTGAACCGCGGCCCTAGGACCATGCCCCAGGACTACTTGACATGATGACTCCTTGCTGTCCCCAGTCCACCTGGCCGTGCTGCTGCTCCAGTTTCAACTGTTCTGCCTTATTATTATTCGACCATGCTGGTCATTTATGAACATTTGAACATCTTGGCCATGTTCTGTTATAATCTCTACCCGGCACAGCCAGAAGAGGACTGGCCACCCCACATAGCCTGGTTCCTCTCTAGGTTTCTTCCTAGGTTTTGGCTTTTCTAGGGAGTTTTTCCTAGCCACCGTGCTTCTACACCTGCATTGCTTGCTGTTTGGGGTTTTAGGCTGGGTTTCTGTACAGCACTTTGAGATATCAGCTGATGTACGAAGGGCTATATAAATAAATTTGATTTGAAATTTGATTTGATTTGGAGCGCATGCTACGGGTGGTTGCCACTATGGTGACCAGTGAGCTGAGATAAGGCAGGGCTTTACCTAGCAAAGACTTATAGATGACCTGGAACCAGTGGGTTTGACGACGAATATAAAGGGAGGACCAGCCAACAAGAGCATACAGGTCGCAGGGGTGGGTAGTATATGGGGCTTTAATGACAAAACGGATGGCACTGTGATAGACTGCATCCAATTTGTTGGAGGCTGTTGGAGGCTATTTTGTAAATGACATCACTGAAGTCAAGGATCGGTGGGATAGTCGGTAGGATCGGTGGGATAGTCGGTAGGATCGGTGGGATAGTCGGTAGGATCGGTGGGATAGTCGGTAGGATCGGTGGGATAGTCGGTAGGATCGGTGGGATAGTCGGTGGGATCGGTGGGGTAGTCGGTAGGACCTGATCAGATAAGATGCCTGCCTTTGAGCTTCTTCCCTTTCTCGGTGAGGAAAAACCTGGAGGAACTTTCCTTTCTCGGTGAGGAACTCTATCCTAACCTTGTGGAGACTTGCAGTCACCCTACCAGCAACAGTAGCACGTAAACGTTCGAAGCCTACTACCGAAGATCGATGAGATACGTCTGTTGGTTTGCAAAATCAGAGGTGTTTTACTGAGACATGGTTAGATTCATCTGTTTGTGACTCAGAAATTGAGAGAGGTAATTACACTGTCAGGAAGGATCGGAATCGGAACGGTGGGGGGGATGTGTGTGTTTGTAGGATCAGACATGACTTTTAACGTCAGATCGGATTTAAACGCTGATCTGGAGATTGTCTGGCTGAATATCTGCCTTCCCAAAACCAAGCCGATTTTGTTGGGGGTGTGTTACAGGCCGCCCAAGCAGAATGCATTCTATGAAGGTCTTGAAATTGTGTTGTCAAACTGTTATGCTTCCCTGTTGAAGGAAATAATTTTGTTAGTGGATTTCAATACTGATGTCTGCAAAAAGAATAGCCCAACCCACAATGTATGTATGTACTTTTGTAGATCGTTTATGTGAAACAGTGCAAAGTACAATTGACTTAATATTGGTGTCTGATAAATCTAAAGCAGAGTGGAGTAATAGTGTATGGAATCAGTGATCATTTTATTACATTTTGCACAAGGAGGATTTATAAAAAAATATATATATATTGCAAAAAAAATTGATCCCCTTTTTTCTCCACAATTTCATGGTATCCAATTGATAGTCTTGTCTCATCGCTGCAACTCCTGACCGGACCTGGGAGAGGTATGCGTCCTCCGAAACACAACCCAACCAAGCCGCACTACTTCTTAACACAATGCACATCCAACACGGAAGCCAGCTGCACCAATGTGTCAGAGGAAACACCGTACACCTCGCGACCTGGTCAGCGTGCACTGTGCCCGGCTCGCCACAAGAGTCGCTAGTACGCAATGAGACAAGAATATCCCTACCGGCCAAACCCTCCCTAACCCGGCCGTCCCATGGGCCTCCCAGTCACAGTGCCTTAGACCACTGCGCCACCCGGGAGGCCCAAGGAGGATTTTTAAAGATTATGTTTTAAGTGCCACAAAACCGTTAGAATCAGAGGACTCAAAAAATACTGTGTAGAAAGTTTAAGGATGAAGTGGGTAGAATTGATTGGTCACCTGTGCTAGAGAGTTTAGGGGTAGACACTGCCTGGGAAGTCTTTAAATGTAGATTCCTTGATGTGGTGAATGTGATGGCTCCCATTAGACTGGTCAGGGTAACGCAGAGTTCGAGCCATTGGTTTAATCATGAGATTCTAGAATCTATGCAAGCAAGGAATAAGGCCTTTAAAAAATGTAAGAACTCTCAAGAACAGCCTGATTTTGTCCAATAAACTTCACCGAAATTAAGCACATAGCAGGATGGACGAAGCTACAAGGGGTTGCTTTGCTGAGAAAATAATTGAAAAGAAAAAAATGACCCTAAAAATCTTTGGAAATCATTTAAGGAACTCGGCTGTAGTAGTACTACCAAAAACAAACTGAACAGTATTAGACTGAACATCAAAGGGGGAGATGGTACATGAAAGAGGTTGCCAATGAATTCAACTCTTTTTTTACTTCTGTTGCCAGGAAGCTGGCTAGCAAGCTGCCCACCAGTTCTGGTTTGTATGGAAACAACCGAGTCAAGAAGTATTATGTAGAGTTGAGGGTTCAGCCAAACTCTTTTTCTTTTGCAAAGGCAGCAACAGCCAAAATAGTCGGTATGCTGGCAGAGTTTAAATGCTCCAAAGCCACAGGCCTGGAAGGTTTTTAATAGATTCTGCTGAGCAAATTGTCCCTCGTATTACGCATATCGTTAATCTCTCTCTCTTGAACAAGGCACCTTTCCCAGGGACATGAAACAAGCTAAAGTTATACCTCTGTATAAGAAGGGGATAAAGTCTGAACCTGGGAAGTATAGGCCTGTATCTATCCTCAGTGTAACATCAAAGATCCTGGAGAACATTGTACACGAGCAAATGTATGAATATGTTAACAAACAGGATCTAATGTATGATTTTCAGTCAGGTTTTTAGAAAAACAAACTCCACTGATTCATGTCTACTTTACTTGACTGACTTCACCAGGAAAGAGATTGAAGAGGGAAATCTGTGTGGAATGGTACTGCTGGACCTACAGAAGGCCTTTTGATACAGTTAACCACTGTCTCCTAATCTCCAAACTGGAGGCACTGGGGTTAAACTACAGAAGGCCTTTGATACAGTTCACCACTGTCTCCTAATCTCCAAACTGGAGGCACTGGGGTTAAGGTACAGAAGGCCTTTGATACAGTTAACCACTGTCTCCTAATCTCCAAACTGGAGGCACTGGGGTTAAGCTACAGAAGGCCTTTGATACAGTCAACCACTGTCTCCAAATCTCCAAACTGGAGGCACTGGCGTTAAGCTACAGAAGGCCTTTGATACAGTTAACCACTGTCCCTCAAGTAGTATATCTCGAGGCCGGGTAAAGTCCTATTGGTCAGGAAGGGAGCAAGTAGTAGAGGCTAATGGTTCACTGTCTCAGGCAAAACCAATTAGTTGTGGCGTTCCGCAGGGGGGCATGCTTGGACCTCTACTGTTTTTATTGTATATTAACGATATGAAAGATGCTTGTTCTTGCTGCCTTTTTCTTTATGCGGATGACTACACTTCTGGTGTCTCACAAAAGTTAAACTACGTTGGAGAGAATACTTCGCACAGAGCTGGCAAAGCAAATGGCTTGGAGATAATAAGCCATCTCTGCACTTAGGGATCCAGACCTATATTACAGCACAGAGCTAACTAACATTAGCAAATGGCTTGGAGATAGTAAGCCATCTCTGCAATTAGGGATCCAGACCTATATTACAGCACAGAGCTAACTAACATTAGCAAATGGCTTGGAGATAGTAAGCTATCTCTGCACTTAGGGATCCAGACCTATATTACAGCACAGAGCTAACTAACATTAGCAAATGGCTTGGAGATAGTAAGCTATCTCTGCACTTAGGGATCCAGACCTATATTACAGCACAGAGCTAACTAACATTAGCAAATGGCTTGGAGATAGTAAGCTATCTCTGCACTTAGGGATCCAGACCTATATTACAGCACAGAGCTAACTAACATTAGCAAATGGCTTGGAGATAGTAAGCTATCTCTGCACTTAGGGATCCAGACCTATATTACAGCACAGAGCTAACTAACATTAGCAAATGGCTTGGAGATAGTAAGCTATCTCTGCACTTAGGGATCCAGACCTATATTACAGCACAGAGCTAACTAACATTAGCAAATGGCTTGGAGATAGTAAGCTATCTCTGCACTTAGGGATCCAGACCTATATTACAGCACAGAGCTAACTAACATTAGCAAATGGCTTGGAGATAGTAAGCTATCTCTGCACTTAGGGATCCAGACCTATATTACAGCACAGAGCTAACTAACATTAGCAAATGGCTTGGAGATAGTAAGCTATCTCTGCACTTAGGGATCCAGACCTATATTACAGCACAGAGCTAACTAACATTAGCAAATGGCTTGGAGATAGTAAGCTATCTCTGCACAGAAACAATTATTTTTGGATCCCAAACCTAAATTGTGTAGGTCGTCTGAAATCAGAGTGGAGTTAGGTGGTGAGGTGCTGACTATTAAAACCTCTGTTAGCTACTTGGGATGTATCCTTGATGGAAGCTTGGGAGGTGTGAACATGGCCAATAAAGTGCTAGAGAAGGTTAATGCCAGGACTAATATTTTGGCTAGAATGTCCAAGCTGTTGGATACGGACTCCATGAAAGTGCTAGCTACTGCCCTCATTCAATGTCGTTTTGACTATGCTAGTACTTCCTGGTTTGGGGGCTTATCTAAACTTATGAAGGGGAAGCTCCAGATAGCCAAGAATAAGCTGAAGTATAATAATAATAATAATAATAATAAGCTGTAGTATCGAAGGTGAGTCCACAAACTCCCATAGGCAGGAGCTGCTTTCAGGAACTAAACTGGCTGCCTGTTGAGGCTACGGTGTCCCAGATTAGACTAGGTTTGGTTTACAGGAGTTTTTATGGTCCTGTGGCCAGATATCTAAGTGATTACTTTCCTCGTGTTAGGGATGCACACAATCACAGCACCAGATCAGGTGTTGCTGATGTGTACTTATACAGGTTCCGGGGTAATGCTGGGAAAGGTACTTTCTTGTATACTGGAGCCTCAGCGTGGAATGAGTTGCCTCTGCCTATAAAAACAACATCCTCTCATCCTGTACAGCTTTACAAAATAAAGTAGAAATATGTTTGATGTTTTCTGTGCTCATATGAATAACCCCTATGATGTAACTTGAATGATGAGATAGATGTTCTTCTTAGACTGGTGTCCAAACAGACTGGTGCCCAGACAGACTGGTGTCCAGACAGACTGGTGTCCAGACAGACTGGTGTCCAGACAGACTGGTGCCCAGACAGACTGGTGCCCAGACAGACTGGTGTCCAGACAGACTGGTGTCCAGACAGACAGGTGCCCAGATAGACTGGTGCCCAGACAGACTGGTGCCCAGACAGACTGGTGTCCAGACAGACTGGTGCCCAGACAGACTGGTGTCCAGACAGACTGGTGTCCAGACAGACTGGTGCCCAGATAGACTGGTGCCCAGACAGACTGGTGTCCAGACAGACTGGTGTCCAAACAGACTGGTGCCCAGACAGACTGGTGTCCAGACAGACTGGTGTCCAGACAGACTGGTGCCCAGACAGACTGGTGCCCAGACAGACTGGTGTCCAGACAGACTGGTGTCCAGACAGACAGGTGCCCAGATAGACTGGTGCCCAGACAGACTGGTGCCCAGACAGACTGGTGTCCAGACAGACTGGTGCCCAGACAGACTGGTGTCCAGACAGACTGGTGTCCAGACAGACTGGTGCCCAGATAGACTGGTGCCCAGACAGACTGGTGTCCAAACAGACTGGTGTCCAGACAGACAGGTGCCCAGATAGACTGGTGCCCAGACAGACTGGTGTCCAAACAGACTGGTGTCCAGACAGACAGGTGCCCAGATAGACTGGTGCCCAGACAGACTGGTGCCCAGATAGACTGGTGTCCAAACAGACTGGTGCCCAGACAGACTGGTGCCCAGATAGACTGGTGCCCAGACAGACTGGTGTCCAGGAAGACTGGTGCCCAGACAGACTGGTGCCCAGACAGACTGGTGCCCAGACAGACTGGTGCCCAGATAGACTGGTGCCCAGACAGACTGGTGCCCAGACAGACAGGTGCCCAGACAGACAGGTGCCCAGACAGACTGGTGCCCAGACAGACAGGTGCCCAGATAGACAGGTGCCCAGATAGACTGGAGTCCAAACAGACTGGTGCCCAGACAGACTGGTGCCCAGATAGACTGGTGTCCAAACAGACTGGTGTCCAGACAGACAGGTGCCCAGATAGACTGGTGCCCAGACAGACTGGTGCCCAGATAGACTGGTGTCCAAACAGACTGGTGCCCAGACAGACTGGTGTCCAGACAGACTGGTGCCCAGACAGACTGGTGTCCAGACAGACTGGTGCCCAGACAGACTGGTGCCCAGATAGACAGGTGCCCAGATAGACTGGTGTCCAAACAGACTGGTGCCCAGACAGACTGGTGCCCAGATAGACTGGTGCCCAGACAGACTGGTGCCCAGATAGACTGGTGTCCAAACAGACTGGTGTCCAGAGCCCAGACAGATTGGTGTCCAGACAGACTGGTGCCCAGACAGACTGGTGTCCAGACAGACTGGTGCCCAGACAGACTGGTGTCCAAACAGACTGGTGCCCAGATAGACTGGTGTCCAAACAGACTGGTGTCCAGACAGACAGGTGCCCAGATAGACTGGTACCCAGACAGACTGGTGCCCAGACAGACTGGTGCCCAGATAGACTGGTGTCCAAACAGACTGGTGCCCAGAGACTGGTGTCCAGACAGACTGGTGCCCAGAGACTTGTGCCCAGAAAGACTGGTGTCCAAACAGACTGGTGTCCAAACAGACTGGTGCCCAGACAGACTGGTGTCCAGACAGACTGGTGCCCAGACAGACTGGTGTCCAGACAGACTGGTGCCCAGAGACTGGTGCCCAGAAAGACTGGTGTCCAAACAGACTGGTGTCCAAACAGACTGGTGTCCAGACAGACTGGTGTCCAAACAGACTGGTGTCCAGACAGACTGGTGCCCAGACAGACTGGTGTCCAAACAGTCTGGTGTCCAAATAGACTGGTGTCCAGACAGACTGGTGCCCAGACAGACTGGTGTCCAGACAGACTGGTGTCCAGACAGACTGGTGTCCAGACAGACTGGTGCCCAGACAGACTGGTGCCCAGATAGACTGGTGCCCAGATAGACTGGTGTCCAGACAGACTGGTGCCCAGATAGACTGGTGTCCAGACAGACTGGTGCCCAGACAGACTGGTGCCCAGACAGACTGGTGCCCAGACAGACTGGTGTCCAGACAGACTGGTGCCCAGATAGACTGGTGCCCAGACAGACTGGTGCCCAGACAGACTGGTGCCCAGACAGACTGGTGCCCAGAGACTGGTGCCCAGAAAGACTGGTGCCCAGACAGACTGGTGCCCAGATAGACTGGTGCCCAGATAGACTGGTGTCCAAACAGACTGGTGCCCAGATAGACTGATGCCCAGATAGACTGGTGTCCAAACAGACTGGTGCCCAGATAGACTGATGCCCAGATAGACTGGTGTCCAGACAGACTGATGCCCAGACAGACTGGTGCCCAGACAGACTGGTGCCCAGAAAGACTGGTGCCCAGATAGACTGGTGCCCAGATAGACTGGTGTCCAGACAGACTGGTGCCCAGATAGACTGGTGTCCAAACAGACTGGTGCCCAGACAGACTGGTGTCCAGACAGACTGGTGTCCAGACAGACTGGTGCCCAGATAGACTGGTGTCCAGACAGACTGGTGTCCAGACAGACTGGTGCCCAGATAGACTGGTGTCCAGACAGACTGGTGCCCAGATAGACTGGTGTCCAGACAGACTGGTGCCCAGAAAGACTGGTGCCCAGACAGACTGGTGTCCAGACAGACTGGTGTCCAGACAGACTGGTGCCCAGACAGACTGGTGTCCAGACAGACAGGTGCCCAGATAGACTGGTGCCCAGACAGACTGGTGTCCAGACAGACTGGTGCCCAGACAGACTGGTGCCCAGACAGACTGGTGCCCAGATAGATTGGTGGCCAGACAGACAGGTGTCAGGCTGCCAGGGAAGACCAGTCTGTGATGGTGCTGAGGTCAGTTAACCAGGGTGGACCAGCAGGTATATTACACTATTGGTCTGACAGCACTGAGACTAACCTTTACAGATGCAAAACTTCATTCTATCTATGCAATAAACACTGGACAAACCAGCAGCTTCAAAGAATATAACTATTTTTAGGCAGTCTGACAACGTTGATTTCCCAAACTGTATCAATGGATGATAGAGGCTTTTCCCAAAAACACAAAACATGTCAAACAAAAACTTGAGGCAGACCTGGCAGACGCTATTGATGATGATTAAGGTATACAAAATATGTTTGAACGCCCAGTCATGTTCATATAATCTCAGACATAAATGACTGCAGGTTAAGACCACCCATAGAACGTACTAGAACATACTATATGCCAGTGAAACTGAATATCGTGCACTCAGAAATGTAATTCCTCTGCTGGAGGTGTGTCACTGTGAATTGATTTATTGCAAGATTTATTAAGTGTCAAGATGAATGGTAAACTGTGCAACTTTCCCACCCGTAGCACGCGCTCCTGCAGGTATATTACACAGGTCACCATAGCAACACCCACACGTAGCACGCGCTCCAGCAGGTATATTACACAGGTCACCATAGCAACACCCACCTGTAGCACGCGCTCCAGCAGGTATATTACACTGGTCACCATAGCAACAACCACCCGTAGCACGCGCTCCAGCAGGTATATCTCACTGGTCACCATAGCAGCACCCACCCGTAGCACTCGCTCCAGCAGGTATATTACACTGGTCACTCCCAAAGCCAAATCCTCTTCGGCCGCCTTTCCTTCCAGTTTTCTGCTGCCAATGACTGGAACGAATTGCAAAAATCACTGAAGCTGGAGACTCGTATCTCCCTCACTAACTTCAAGCATCAGCTGTCAGAGCAACTTACAGATCATTGCACCTGTACTGTCACTCCCTGGTCAAAATGGATTATGTTGATCTTCATTTATTGGGTCAGGCCAGGATGTGACATGGGTTATTGTGGTGTGTTTTTGTCTTGGGGTTTTGTGGGGTGTCTAGCGTTAGTCTATGGCTGCCTGAGGCGGTTATCAATCAGAGTCAGGTGCTTATCGTTGTCTCTGATTGGGAACCGTATTTAGGCAGCCATATTCTTTGAGTGTTTCGTGGTGTGATTGTTCCTGTCTCTGTGTTCAGTTTCACTAGACAGGCTGTATAGTTGTTTCACGTTTCCGTCTGTTGTTTTTTTTGTACATTTGTCATTTTCCATCATTAAACATGAGTAACCACCACGCTGCATTTTGGTCCGCTCCTCCTTCAACAGAAGAACGTCGTTACATGTACACAGTCAATCTGTAAATAGCCCATCCAACTACCTCATCCCCATATTGTTATTTATTTTTTTGCTCCTTTGCACCCCAGTATCTCTACTTGGACATTCATGTTCTGCACATCTATCACTCCAGTGTTTAATTGCTGAATTGTAATTATTTTGCCACTATGTCCTATTTATTGCCTTACCTTCCTAATCTTACTACATTTGTACACACTGTTTTATAGATGTTTCTATTGTGTTATTGAATGTACGTTTGTTTATGTGTAACTCTGTGTTGTTGTTTGTGTCGCACTGCTTTGCTTTATCTTGGCCAGGTCACAGTTGTAAATGAGAACGTGTTCTCAACTGGCTTACCTGGTTAAATGAAGGTGAAATAAAATAAGTAAATAAAGGTGAGATATTTGCTCGGCTGCTCAGCCCAGCCGTACTGTTGGTTGTCAGTCTGGCCTCGGCCTAACACACCTTCATATCAAATCAAATTGTATTGGTCATATACACATATTCAGCCGATGTTATTGCAGGTGTAGCTAAATGCTTGTGTTCCTAGCTCCAACAGTGCAGTAGTATCTAACCTAATGCTTGTGTTCCTAGCTCCAACAGTGCAGTAGTATCTAACCTAATGCTTGTGTTCCTAGCTCCAACAGTGCAGTAGTATCTAACCTAATGCTTGTGTTCCTAGCTCCAACAGTGCAGTAGTATCTAACTAAATGCTTGTGTTCCTAGCTCCAACAGTGCAGTAATATCTAACTAAATGCTTGTGTTCCTAGCTCCAACAGTGCAGTAGTATCTAACCTAATGCTTGTGTTCCTAGCTCCAACAGTGCAGTAGTATCTAACTAAATGCTTGTGTTTCTAGCTCCAACAGTGCAGTAGTATCTAACCTAATGCTTGTGTTCCTAGCTCCAACAGTGCAGTAGTATCTAACTAAATGCTTGTGTTCCTAGCTCCAACAGTATAGTAATATCAAACTAAATGCTTGTGTTCCTAGCTCCACAGTGCAGTAGTATCTAACTAAATGCTTGTGTTCCTAGCTCCACAGTGCAGTAGTATCTAACTAAATGCTTGTGTTCCTAGCCCCAACAGTGCAGTAGTATCTAACTAAATGCTTGTGTTCCTAGCTCCACAGTGCAGTAGTATCTAACTAAATGCTTGTGTTCCTAGCTCCAACATTGCAGTAGTATCTAATAATACACATACACACGAAACAAAACTATAGGAGTTAAGAAATATATCAATAGTAGAAGTATCAATGACGGAGTGGCATTAACATGAGTGTTAATATGACCAAAATACAGTAGAATAGAATACAGTACATACATATGAGATGAGTAAATACAGTAGAAATTAATACAGTATATACCTATGAGATGAGTAAATACAGTAGAATAGAATACAGTATATACATATGAGATGAGTAAATACAGTAGAATAGAATACAGTACATACATATGAGATGAGTAAATACAGTAGAATAGAATACAGTACATACATATGAGATGAGTAAATACAGTAGAATAGAATACAGTATATACATATGAGATGAGTAAATACAGTAGAATAGAATACAGTACATACATATGAGATGAGTAAATACAGTAGAATAGAATACAGTATATACATATGAGATGAGTAAATACAGTAGAATAGAATACAGTATATACATATGAGATGAGTAAATACAGTAGAATATAATACAGTATATACATATGAGATGAGTAAATACAGTAGAATAGAATACAGTACATACATATGAGATGAGTAAATACAGTAGAATAGAATACAGTACATACATATGAGATGAGTAAATACAGTAGAATAGAATACAGTATATACATATGAGATGAGTTAATACAGTAGAATATAGTACAGTATATACCTATGAGATGAGTAAATACAGTAGAATAGAGTACAGTATATACATATGAGATGAGTAAAGCCGTATGTAAACATTATTATTGAAATCAATGATGAATGTTTCACTGAGATCCTAAAGTGGTATGTGTGTGTTTGGGGGCACTGCAGGGCGGTAGACACCTAGTGGCAGGACAGGGTGGTAGACACCTAGTGGCAGGACAGGGCGGTAGACACCTAGTGGCAGGACAGGGCGGTAGACACCTAGTGGCAGGACAGGGCGGTAGACACCTAGTGGCAGGGCAGGGCGGTAGACACCTAGTGGCAGGGCAGGGCGGTAGACAACTAGTGGCAGGGCAGGGCGGTAGACACCTAATGGCAGGACAGGGCGGTAGACACCTAGTGGCAGGACAGGGCGGTAGACACCTAGTGGCAGGACAGGGCGGTAGACACCTAGTGGCAGGGCAGGGCGGTAGACACCTAGTGGCAGGGCAGGGCGGTAGACACCTAGTGGCAGGACAGGGCGGTAGACACCTAGTGGCAGGGCAGGGAGGTAGACACCTAGTGGCAGGACAGGGCGGTAGACACCTAGTGGCAGGACAGGGCGGTAGACACCTAGTGGCAGGGCAGGGCGGTAGACACCTAGTGGCAGGGCAGGATAGGAAAACACCTAGTGGCAGGACAGGGCGGTAGACACCTAGTGGCAGGACAGGGCGGTAGACACCTAGTGGCAGGACAGGGCGGTAGACACCTAGTGGCAGGACAGGGCGGTAGACACCTAGTGGCAGGACAGGGCGGTAGACACCTAGTGGCAGGGCAGGGCGGTAGACACCTAGTGGCAGGACAGGGCGGTAGACACCTTGTGGCAGGGCAGGGCGGTAGACACCTAGTGGCAGGGCAGGGCGGTAGACAACTAGTGGCAGGGCAGGGCGGTAGACACCTAATGGCAGGACAGGGCGGTAGACACCTAGTGGCAGGACAGGGCGGTAGACACCTAGTGGCAGGACAGGGCGGTAGACACCTAGTGGCAGGACAGGGCGGTAGACACCTAGTGGCAGGACAGGGCAGTAGACACCTAGTGGCAGGGCAGGGCGGTAGACACCTAGTGGCAGTACAGGGCGGTAGACACCTAGTGGCAGGACAGGGCAGTAGACACCTAGTGGAAGGACAGGGCGGTAGACACCTAGTGGCAGGACAGGGCGGTAGACACCTAGTGGCAGGGCAGGGCGGTAGACAACTAGTGGCAGGGCAGGGCGGTAGACACCTAATGGCAGGACAGGGCGGTAGACACCTAGTGGCAGGACAGGGCGGTAGACACCTAGTGGCAGGACAGGGCGGTAGACACCTAGTGGCAGGACAGGGCGGTAGACACCTAGTGGCAGGACAGGGCAGTAGACACCTAGTGGCAGGGCAGGGCGGTAGACACCTAGTGGCAGTACAGGGCGGTAGACACCTAGTGGCAGGACAGGGCAGTAGACACCTAGTGGCAGGACAGGGCGGTAGACACCTAGTGGCAGGACAGGGCGGTGTACACCTAGTGGCAGGGCAGGACGGTAGACACCTAATGGCAGGACAGGGCGGTAGACACCTAGTGGCAGGGCAGGGCGGTAGACACCTAGTGGCAGGACAGGGCGGTAGACACCTAGTGGCAGGACAGGGCGGTAGACACCTAGTGGCAGGACAGGGCGGTAGACACCTAGTGGCAGGACAGGGCGGTAGACACCTAGTGGCAGGGCAGGGCGGTAGACACCTAGTGGCAGGACAGGGCGGTAGACACCTAGTGGCAGGGCAGGGCGGTAGACACCTAGTGGCAGGACAGGGCGGTAGACACCTAGTGGCAGGGCAGGGCGGTAGACACCTAGTGGCAGGGCAGGGCGGTAGACACCTAGTGGCAGGACAGGGCGGTAGACACCTAGTGGCAGGGCAGGGCGGTAGACACCTAGTGGCAGGACAGGGCGGTAGACACCTAGTGGCAGGGCAGGGCGGTAGACACCTAGTGGCAGGACAGGGCGGTAGACACCTAGTGGCAGGACAGGGCGTTAGACACCTAGTGGCAGGACAGGGCAGTAGACACCTAGTGGCAGGACAGGGCGGTAGACACCTAGTGGCAGGACAGGGCGGTAGACACCTAGTGGCAGGGCAGGGCGGTAGACACCTAGTGGCAGGACAGGGCGGTAGACACCTAGTGGCAGGACAGGGCGGTAGACACCTAGTGGCAGGACAGGGTGTTCCAGATATGCATTGAATGTAAAGAACTCTACAGGACTGTTAGGTCTATGGTGTGAATTACAGTGCCCTCTGTAATTATTTAGACATTGAATCATTTTGGTCTTCTTTTGGCTCTATACTCAAACCATGACTACGAGGTTAGAAGACAGACTTTCAGCCTCTTAAGGGTATTTCCATCCATATCGGGGGAACCATTTAGAACTGGCAGTATTTTTATTTCATTTTTTTTGTCCCTCCATTTTAGGGGATCCAAAGTATTAGGAAAAATGTACTTGTATGTGTATTAAAGTAGTAAAAAGTTAAGTATTTGGGCCCACATTCATAGCACGCAATGACAATATCAAGCGTGTGACTTTACAAATGTTTTGGATGCATTTGTTCTTTGTTTCGGTTGAGTTTCAGATTATTTTGTGCCCAATAGAAATAATGGTAAATAATGTATTGTGTTGTTTCGGAGTCACTTTTATAGTAAATAGGAATATAATATGTTTCTAAACCCTTCTACATGAATGTGGATGTTACCATGACTACAGATAGTCCTGATTGAATCGTAGTTATGATGAGTGAGAAAGTTACAAACGCACAAATAACATAACCCCTCAAGACATGCTAACCTCTCACCATTACAATAATAGGAAAGGTTAGCATTTTATATCCCCAAGACATGCTAACCTCTCACCATTACAATAATAGGAGAGGATAGCATTTTATATCCCCAAGACATGCTAACCTCTCACTATTACAATAACAAGGGAGGTTAGCATTTTATATCATATCTCCAAGACATGCTAACCTCTCACCATTACAATAACAGGGGAGGTTAGCATTTATATCATAACCCCAAGACATGCTAACATCTCACCATTACAATAACAGGGGAGGTTAGCATTTTATATCATATCTCCAAGACATGCTAACCTCTCACCATTACAATAATAGGAGAGGTTAGCATTTTATATCCCCAAGACATGCTAACCTCTCACCATTACAATAACAGGGGAGGTTAGCATTTTATATCATATCTCCAAGACATGCTAAACTCTCACCATTACAATAACAGGGGAGGTTAGCATTTATATCATACCCCCAAGACATGCTAACATCTCATCATTACAATAACAGGGGAGGTTAGCATTTTATATCATATCTCCAAGACATGCTAATCTCTCACCATTACAATAATAGGAGAGGTTAGCATTTTATATCCCCAAGACATGCTAACCTCTCACCATTACAATAACAGGGGAGGTTAGCATTTTATATCATATCTCCAAGACATGCTAACCTCTCACCATTACAATAACAGGGGAGGTTAGCATTTATATCATACCCCCAAGACATGCTAACCTCTCACCTTTACAATAACAGGAGAGGTTAGCATGTTTGGCCGGTATGATATGTGTGCATTTGTAATGTTTCTTAAACAATACATGTATTGCTAGTAAGAAATAATATGGTCTATTGTTTAATTTCATGACATTTTGTGTGACCTGAGATTTTTAACTAAAATATCACAGATGAGACAAAAATGTTGACTTGCCCCTTTAAGGGCGGGACATTACCATGGTAACGCGACTGTAGTCATGTTCGTGCCTGTGAGATTGAGAGTCTGACGAGTAGCAGCTTATCTTATCTTCCCTAGTAGTAGAAACTCAAACATTGAAAAACAACCTCGCTTGTGAACAAAACAATGTAAATAGCCAAGAAAACACAAGGACAAAGTCTCACTTCAGTAGACTTTCGTGTCAAGTAAATTTGACACACTTTTATGCCTGTTAGCATCACTTCTAAAAACCTCTAGAATTTCTCACTCAGATCTTCAAGAGTGCACAGCCCCCCAGCCACGTGGTGATGCAAGTCAGTTAAGAGCAAATTCTTATTTACAATTACATTTACATTTAAGTCATTTGGCAGACGCTCTTATCCAGAGCGACTTACAAATTGGTGAATTCACCTTATGACATCCAGTGGAACAGCCACTTTACAATAGTGCATCTAAATCATTTAAGGGGGGGGGGGTGAGAAGGATTACTTTATCCTATCCTAGGTATTCCTTAAAGAGGTGGGGTTTCAGGTGTCTCCGGAAGGTGGTGATTGACTCCGCTGTCCTGGCGTCGTGAGGGAGTTTGTTCCACCATTGGGGGGCCAGAGCAGCGAACAGTTTTGACTGGGCTGACCGGGAACTGTACTTCCTCAGTGGTAGGGAGGCGAGCAGGCCAGAGGTGGATGAACGCAGTGCATACTGGGAAACTGTTATCAGGCTTGTTCAGGGGCAGGAGGACATTTTTACCTTGTCAGGTCGGGATTCAATCCAGCAACTTTTTGGTTACTGGCCCAATACTCTACCAGTAGGCTACCTGCCGCCCCAGTGTAATGTATGTTAAGCATATAATACTCTACAGTTCTACCCTGCCAGGTCACCTGTGATACAAGTCCGCCCATGTCTGAGGAACAAATCACCAACACGCGACACAACTCATGTGATGTTTGAGAAACATGGAGGAAAGTCTAATTATGACGTGAGACTGTGAGAGCGAGTTGAGTTTTACAGCTACAGTAGCATAACATATTGTTGACGGTACAGTCGATATGTAGCATCACAAGCCATATCAAAATGGCTCATTGATATCACTCACAGATGAGTGTAGCCTGACCAGTGCCCTGTTTTGTCTTCAATATTTTTCTTCATTTGTTAGAAATGTAACAACATTTGTTACAAATGTAACAACAATTGTTACAAATGTAACAACATTTGTTAGAAATGTAACAACATCCCGAGGACACTAGACTTGAAACAACGATACAGATGTATAACAACTGGTTGGGAACTACATCGACCGTTGCTCTGTTTGTTTTCATTGAGTTTAGAAACAAATGCACATGCGTCATTCATTGGACACAGGAGTTGTTGCTCGTTAGCTCTGACAAAGACTTGCTCATGCATGTGTATATACGCTGGACTCAGTGTATAATTGCACCAGTTATACATTCCAGGTGACTACTTCATGAAGCTGGTTGAGAGATTGCCAAGAGTGTGCAAAGCTGTCATCAAAGCAAAGGGTGGCACCTTTGAAGAATCTAAAATATATTTTGTTTTACACTTTTTTGGTTACTACATGATTCCATATGTGTTATTTCATAGTGTTGATTCCTTCACTGTTATTCTACAATATATAAAATAGTAAAACATTTAGAAAAACCCTTGTATGTGTAGGTGTCCAAATGTATGACTGTTACTGTGTGTCATAGGTGTTTGTATCAGGTTTAGAGATATTTGTCACGTTTCCCCCCAGATCTATAGTGTTTTTGTGTTGATTTATAACTAAGGGGGATCAACCAATCCTCCTGGTATATTTTTCATGTGGCCTGTAAACTGCTCTGTGTTAATTTTTGAAGGAAACAGGAGGACGCGTTGCCCGTGAGGTTAAGAGTATGATATAGGGCAGGCAGCCATGTTGTTGGAGTGCCTCGGGTCCAGCAGGACAACAACAACTTGGCAGCACACCTTATCAATAGAGCTCATTGATCAGGTCAGTGATTGACTAAAGTCAACACACCTTATCAATAGAGCTCATTGATCAGGTCAGTGATTGACTAAAGTCAACACACCTTATCAATAGAGCTCATTGATCAGGTCAGTGATTGACTAAAGTCAACACACCTTATCAATAGAGCTCATTGATCAGGTCAGTGATTGACTAAAGTCAACACACATTATCAATAGAGCTAATTGATCAGTTCAGTGATTGACTAAAGTCAACACACCTTATCAATAGAGCTCATTGATCAGGTCAGTGATTGACTAAAGTCAACACACCTTATCAATAGAGCTAATTGATCAGGTCAGTGATTGACTAAAGTCGACACACCTTATCAATAGAGCTAATTGATCAGGTCAGTGATTGACTAAAGTCGACACACCTTATCAATAGAGCTAATTGATCAGGTCAGTGATTGACTAAAGTCGACACACCTTATCAATAGAGCTAATTGATCAGGTCAGTGATTGACTAAAGTCGACACACCTTATCAATAGAGCTAATTGATCAGGTCAGTGATTGACTAAAGTCGACACACCTTATCAATAGAGCTAATTGATCAGGTCAGTGATTGACTAAAGTCGACACACCTTATCAATAGAGCTAATTGATCAGGTCAGTGATTGACTAAAGTCGACACACCTTATCAATAGAGCTAATTGATCAGGTCAGTGATTGACTAAAGTCGACACACCTTATCAATAGAGCTAATTGATCAGGTCAGTGATTGACTAAAGTCAACACACCTGGTCTTCCAGGTTAAATCAGAAACAGAAAGTACAGTGAGGAGAGCATGGTAGGTTAAAAAGGAGTTTCAGACGTGGATGTGTGGGTTTAATGACTTCAACTGAGTAGTGGCACTCAAACTGCCCAGCCTAGAGTTAACCCAGCCTAGAGTTAACCCAGCCTAGACTTAACCCAGCCTAGAGTTAACCCAGCCTAGAGTTAACCCAGCCTAGAGTTAACCCAGCCTAGAGTTAACCCAGCCTAGAGTTAACCCAGCCTAGAGTTAACCCAGACTATACCAGCCTCAAACTGCTTGATTTGGATTCCAGGACCATGTTTTGTGATTTCACGTCCTTTGGACCTCAAGCTGAAACCCCTTGAAGCTCTCTGTCCCTACTGCTGCTCAGTTCGTGAAGGTTAATTACTGCCATCTGCTGGAACATAAAATACTGCTGCTGTATTCAATTATATTTATTCATCTTCATTTAACCTTTATTTAACTAGGCAAGTTAGTTAAAGAACACATTCATATTTACAATTACGGCCTACCAAAAAGCGAAATGCCTCCTGCGTGGACAAAACACACCAGCAAGAGAGACACCACAGCCCTACATATAGAGAGACACCACAGCCCTACATATAGAGAGACACCACAGCCCTACATATAGAGAGACACCACAGCCCTACATATAGAGAGACACCACAGCCCTACATATAGAGAGACACCACAGCCCTACATATAGAGAGACACCACAGCCCTACATATAGAGAGACACCACAGCCCTACATATAGAGAGACACCACAGCCCTACATATAGAGAGACACCACAGCCCTACATATAGAGAGACACCACAGCCCTACATATAGAGAGACACCACAGCCCTACATATAGAGAGACACCACAGCCCTACATATAGAGAGACACCACAGCCCTACATATAGATAGACACCACAGCCCTACATATAGAGAGACACCACAGCCCTACATATAGAGAGACACCACAGCCCTACATATAGAGAGACACCACAACCCTACATATAGAGAGACACCACAGCCCTACATATAGAGAGACATCACAGCCCTACATATAGAGAGACACCACAGCCCTACATATAGAGAGACACCACAGCCCTACATATAGAGAGACACCACAGCCCTACATATAGAGAGACACCACAGCCCTACATATAGAGAGACACCACAGCCCTACATATAGAGAGACACCACAGCCCTACATTTGGAGAGACACCACAGCCCTACATATAGAGAGACAAAACAGCCCTACATATAGAGAGACACCACAGCCCTACATATAGAGAGACACCACAGCCCTACATATAGAGAGACACCACAGCCCTACATATAGAGAGACACCACAGCCCTACATATAGAGAGACACAACAGCCCTACATATAGAGAGACACCACAGCCCTACATATAGAGAGACACCACAGCCCTACATATAGAGAGACACCACATGCCTACATATAGAGAGACAACACAACCCTACATATAGAGAGACACCACAGCCCTACATATAGAGAGACACCACAGCCCTACATATAGAGAGACACCACAGCCCTACATATAGAGAGACACCACAGCCCTACATATAGAGAGACACCACAACCCTACATATAGAGAGACACCACAGCCCTACATATAGAGACACCACAGCCCTACATATAGAGAGACACCACAGCCCTACATATAGAGAGACACCACAGCCCTACATATAGAGAGACACCACAGCCCTACATATAGAGAGACACCACAGCCCTACATATAGAGAGACACCACAGCCCTACATATAGAGAGACACCACAGCCCTACATATAGAGAGACATATAGAGAGATTCTCCTCTTCCTCTCTCCTGTACTGTAGTCTCCTCCTCTCTCCTGTACTGTAGTCTCCTCCTCTCTCCTGTACTGTAGTCTCCTCCTCTCTCCTGTACTGTAGTCTCCTCCTCTCTCCTGTACTGTAGTCTCCTCCTCTCTCCTCTCTCCTGTACTGTAGTCTCCTCCTCTCTCCTGTACTGTAGTCTCCTCCTCTCTCTCTCTCCTGTACTGTAGTCTCTTCCTCTCTCCTGTACTGTAGTCTCCTCTCCCTCCTGTACTGTAGTCTCCTCTCTCTCCTCTCTCCTGTACTGTAGTCTCCTCTCTCTCCTCTCTCCTGTACTGTAGTCTCCTCTCTCTCTCCTCTCTCCTGTACTGTAGTCTCCTCCTCTCTCCTGTACTGTAGTCTCCTCTCTCTCCTCTCTCCTGTACTGTAGTCTCCTCTCTCTCCTCTCTCCTGTACTGTAGTCTCCTCCTCTCTCCTGTACTGTAGTCTCCTCTCTCTCTCCTCTCTCCTGTACTGTAGTCTCTCTCTCTCTCCTCTCTCCTGTACTGTAGTCTCCTCCTCTCTCCTGTACTGTAGTCTCCTCTCTCTCTCCTCTCTCCTGTACTGTAGTCTCCTCTCTCTCTCCTCTCTCCTGTACTGTAGTCTCCTCCTCTCTCCTGTACTGTAGTCTCCTCTCTCTCTCCTCTCTCCTGTACTGTAGTCTCCTCTCTCTCTCCTCTCTCCTGTACTGTAGTCTCCTCTCTCTCTCCTCTCTCCTGTACTATAGTCTCCTCCTCTCTCCTCTCTCCTGTACTGTAGTCTCCTCCTCTCTCCTGTACTGTAGTCTCCTCTCTCTCTCCTGTACTGTAGTCTCCTCTCTCTCTCCTGTACTGTAGTCTCCTCTCTCTCTCCTGTACTGTAGTCTCCTCCTCTCTCCTGTACTGTAGTCTCCTCCTCTCTCCTGTACTGTAGTCTCCTCTCTCTCCTCTCTCCTGTACTGTAGTCTCCTCCTCTCTCCTGTACTGTAGTCTCCTCTCTCTCTCCTGTACTGTAGTCTCCTCCTCTCTCCTGTACTGTAGTCTCCTCTCTCCTGTACTGTAGTCTCCTCCTCTCTCCTGTACTGTAGTCTCCTCTCTCTCTCCTGTACTGTAGTCTCCTCCTCTCTCCTGTACTGTAGTCTCCTCCTCTCTCCTGTACTGTAGTCTCCTCCTCTCTCCTGTACAGTAGTCTCCTCCTCTCTCCTGTACTGTAGTCTCCTCCTCTCTCCTCTCTCCTGTACTGTAGTCTCCTCTCTCTCTCCTGTACTGTAGTCTCCTCCTCTCTCCTCTCTCCTGTACTGTAGTCTCCTCTCTCTCTCCTGTACTGTAGTCTCCTCTCTCTCTCCTCTCTCCTGTACTGTAGTCTCCTCCTCTCTCCTGTACTGTTGTCTCCTCTCTCTATCCTCTCTCCTGTACTGTAGTCTCCTCTCTCTCCTGTACTGTAGTCTCCTCTCTCTCTCCTCTCTCCTGTACTGTAGTCTCCTCCTCTCTCCTGTACTGTAGTCTCCTCTCTCTCTCCTCTCTCCTGTACTGTAGTCTCCTCTCTCTCTCCTCTCTCCTGTACTGTAGTCTCCTCCTCTCTCCTGTACTGTAGTCTCCTCTCTCTCTCCTCTCTCCTGTACTGTAGTCTCCTCTCTCTCTCCTCTCTCCTGTACTGTAGTCTCCTCCTCTCTCCTGTACTGTAGTCTCCTCCTCTCTCCTGTACTGTAGTCTCCTCTCTCTCTCCTCTCTCATGTACTGTAGTCTCCTCCTCTCTCCTGTACTGTAGTCTCCTCCTCTCTCCTGTACTGTAATCTCCTCTCTCTCTCCTGTACTGTAGTCTCCTCCTCTCTCCTGTACTGTAGTCTCCTCTCTCTCTCCTCTCTCATGTACTGTAGTCTCCTCCTCTCTCCTGTACTGTAGTCTCCTCCTCTCTCCTGTACTGTAATCTCCTCTCTCTCTCCTGTACTGTAGTCTCCTCTCTCTCTCCTGTACTGTAGTCTCCTCTCTCTCTCCTGTACTGTCGTCTCCTCTCTCTCTCCTGTACAGTAGTCTCCTCCTCTCTCCTGTACTGTAGTCTCCTCTCTCTCCTGTACTGTAGTCTCCTCTCTCTCTCCTGTACTGTCGTCTCCTCTCTCTCTCCTGTACTGTAGTCTCCTCCTCTCTCCTGTACAGTAGTCTCCTCCTCTCTCCTGTACTGTAGTCTCCTCCTCTCTCCTCTCTCCTGTACTGTAGTCTCCTCTCTCTCTCCTGTACTGTAGTCTCCCCCTCTCTCCTCTCTCCTGTACTGTAGTCTCCTCTCTCTCTCCTGTACTGTAGTCTCCTCTCTCTCTCCTCTCTCCTGTACTGTAGTCTCCTCCTCTCTCCTGTACTGTTGTCTCCTCCTCTCTCCTGTACTGTAGTCTCCTCCTCTCTCCTGTACTGTCGTCTCCTCTCTCTCTCTCCTGTACTGTAGTCTCCTCTCTCTCTCCTCTCTCCTGTACTGTAGTCTCCTCCTCTCTCCTGTACTGTAGTCTCCTCTCTCTATCCTCTCTCCTGTACTGTAGTCTCCTCTCTCTCCTGTACTGTAGTCTCCTCTCTCTCTCCTCTCTCCTGTACTGTAGTCTCCTCCTCTCTCCTGTACTGTAGTCTCCTCTCTCTCTCCTCTCTCCTGTACTGTAGTCTCCTCTCTCTCTCCTCTCTCCTGTACTGTAGTCTCCTCCTCTCTCCTGTACTGTAGTCTCCTCTCTCTCTCCTCTCTCCTGTACTGTAGTCTCCTCCTCTCTCCTGTACTGTAGTCTCTTCCTCTCTCCTGTACTGTAGTCTCCTCTCTCTCTCCTCTCTCATGTAATGTAGTCTCCTCCTCTCTCCTGTACTGTAGTCTCCTCCTCTCTCCTGTACTGTAATCTCTCTCTCTCTCCTGTACTGTAGTCTCCTCTCTCTCTCCTGTACTGTAGTCTCCTCTCTCTCTCCTCTCTCCTGTACTGTAGTCTCTTCCTCTCTCCTGTACTGTAGTCTCCTCTCTCTCTCCTCTCTCATTTACTGTAGTCTCCTCCTCTCTCCTGTACTGTAGTCTCCTCCTCTCTCCTGTACTGTAATCTCCTCTCTCTCTCCTGTACTGTAGTCTCCTCTCTCTCTCCTGTACTGTAGTCTCCTCTCTCTCTCCTGTACTGTCGTCTCCTCTCTCTCTCCTGTACTGTAGTCTCCTCTCTCTCTCCTCTCTCCTGTACTGTGGTCTGCTCCTCCTCTCTCTGGTAGTGTGGTCTGCTCCTCCTCTCTCTGGTAGTGTGGTCTGCTCCTTCTCTCTCTGGTAGTGTTGTCTCCTCTTCCTCTCTCCTGCACTGTAGTCTCCTCCTCTCTCCTGTACTGTGATTTGCTCCTCCTCTCTCCTGTACTGTCGTCTCCTCCTCCTCTCTCCTGTGGTCTCCTCTTCCTCCTCCTCCTCCTCTCTCCTCTCCTGTTCTTTAATATCACGTTTCTTCGGCCTTGGTTCAAATACTATTTGTAACCATTTAAAATGCTTAATCTGTGCTTCCTTGAGATGAATTATGATGCCTAATTAATGAACCAATAGAATAGTCCCATCTGGAATACCAAGCAAGGCTCAAACAAACATTCTACATATTTGAAGGATTCTTTTGAATAGTGATTGGACCCTGGTGTGGCTGCTGTGTCCAGAGGCTGTGCTGTAGGTATTCCAGGTTGCTTGTTTTAAGAAGCCCAACCATGTGGTGACCTTGGAATGGTTTCCTGCCATCCAGCCGGCAAGCAATCCAGAGGAACACATGTGTCATGGCTCTCTGTTTGTCTGACGTGGGTAACTGTTAGGCATTAAACTGTGTGACGTGGGTAACTGTTAGGCATTAAACTGTGTGACGAGGGTAACTGTTAGGCATTAAACTGTGTGACGAGGGTAACTGTTAGGCATTAAACTGTGTGACGTGGGTAACTGTCAGGCATTAAACTGTGTGACGAGGGTAACTGTTAGGCATTAAACTGTCTGACGAGGGTAACTGTTAGGCATTAAACTGACTGACGAGGGTAACTGTCAGGCATTAAACTGTGTGACGAGGGTAACATTTAGGCATTAAACTGTCTGACGTGGGTAACTGTTAGGCATTAAACTGTGTGACGAGGGTAACTGTTAGGCATTAAACTGTGTGACGAGGGTAACTGTCAGGCATTAAACTGACTGACGAGGGTAACTGTTAGGCATTAAACTGTGGGACGAGGGTAACTGTTAGGCATTAAACTGTGTGACCTGGGTAACTGTTAGGCATTAAACTGTGTGACGAAGGTAACTGTTAGGCATTAAACTGTGTGACGAGGGTAACTGTTAGGCATTAAACTGTGTGACGAGGGTAACTGTTAGGCATTAAACTGTGTGACGAGGGTAACTGTTAGGCATTAAACTGTGGGACGAGGGTAACTGTTAGGCATTAAACTGTGTGACCTGGGTAACTGTTAGGCATTAAACTGTGTGACGAAGGTAACTGTTAGGCATTAAACTGTGTGACGAGGGTAACTGTTAGGCATTAAACTGTGTGACGAGGGTAACTGTTAGGCATTAAACTGTGTGACGAGGGTAACTGTTAGGCATTAAACTGACTGACGAGGGTAACTGTTAGGCATTAAACTGTGTGACGAGGGTAACTGTCAGGCATTAAACTGTGTGACGTGGGTAACTGTTAGGCATTAAACTGTGTGACGAGGGTAACTGTTAGGCATTAAACTGTCTGACGAGGGTAACTGTTAGGCATTAAACTGTCTGACGTTGGTAACTGTTAGGCATCAAACTGTGTGACGAGGGTAACTGTTAGGCATTAAACTGTGTGACGAGGGTAACATTTAGGCATTAAACTGTGTGACGAGGGTAACTGTTAGCCATTAAACTGTGTGACGAGGGTAACTGTTAGGCATTAAACTGTGTGACGTGGGTAACTGTCAGGCATTAAACTGTGTGACGAGGGTAACTGTTAGGCATTAAACTGTGTGACGAGGGTAACTGTTAGGCATTAAACTGTGTGACGAGGGTAACTGTTAGGCATTAAACTGACTGACGAGGGTAACTGTTAGGCATTAAACTGTGTGACGAGGGTAACTGTCAGGCATTAAACTGTGTGACGTGGGTAACTGTTAGGCATTAAACTGTGTGACGAGGGTAACTGTTAGGCATTAAACTGTCTGACGTTGGTAACTGTTAGGCATCAAACTGTGTGACGAGGGTAACTGTTAGGCATTAAACTGTGTGACGAGGGTAACATTTAGGCATTAAACTGTGTGACGAGGGTAACTGTTAGCCATTAAACTGTGTGACGAGGGTAACTGTTAGGCATTAAACTGTGTGACGTGGGTAACTGTCAGGCATTAAACTGTGTGACGAGGGTAACTGTTAGCCATTAAACTGTGTGACGAGGGTAACTGTTAGGCATTAAACTGTGTGACCTGGGTAACTGTTAGGCATTAAACTGTCGGACGAGGGTAACTGTTAGGCATTAAACTGTGTGACGAGGGTAACTGTCAGGCATTAAACTGTGTGACGTGGGTAATTGGGTAACTGTCAGGCATTAAACTGTCTGACGAGGGTAACTGTTAGGCATTAAACTGTGTGACGAGGGTAACTGTTAGGCATTAAACTGTGTGACGTGGGTAACTGTTAGGCATTAAACTGTCTGACGAGGGTAACTGTCAGGCATTAAACTGTCTGACGAGGGTAACTGTTAGGCATTAAACTGTGTGACGTGGGTAATTGGGTAACTGTCAGTCATTGAACTGTCTGACGTGGGTAACTGTTAGGCATTAAACTGTGGGACGAGGGTAACTATTAGGCATTAAACTGTCTGACGAGGGTAACTGTTAGGCATTAAACTGTGTGACGTGGGTTACTGTTAGGCATTAAACTGTCTGACGAGGGTAACTGTTAGGCATTAAACTGTGTGACGAGGGTAACTGTTAGGCATTAAACTGTGTGACGTGGGTAACTGTTAGGCATTAAACTGTGTGACGTGGGTAATTGGGTAACTGTCAGTCATTGAACTGTCTGACGTGGGTAACTGTTAGGCATTAAACTGTGTGACGTGGGTAACTGTTAGGCATTAAACTGTCTGACGAGGGTAACTGTTAGGCATTAAACTGTGTGACGTGGGTAACTGTTAGGCATTAAACTGTCTGACGAGGGTAACTGTTAGGCATTAAACTGTCTGACGAGGGTAACTGTGAGGCATTAAACTGTGTGACGTGGGTAACTGTTAGGCATTAAACTGTCTGACGAGGGTAACTGTTAGGCATTAAACTGTCTGACGAGGGTAACTGTTAGGCATTAAACTGTCTGACGAGGGTAACTGTTAGGCATTAAACTGTCTGACGAGGGTAACTGTTAGGCATTAAACTGTGTGACGTGGGTAACTGTTAGGCATTAAACTGTGTGACGTGGGTAACTGTCAGGCATTAAACTGTGTGACGAGGCTAACTGTTAGGCATTAAACTGTGTGACGTGGGTAACTGTCAGGCATTAAACTGTCTGACGAGGGTAACTGTTAGGCATTAAACTGTGTGACGAGGGTAACTGTTAGGCATTAAACTGTCTGATGAGGGTAACTGTTAGGCATTAAACTGTCTGATGAGGGTAACTGTTAGGCATTAAACTGTCTGACGAGGGTAACTGTTAGGCATTAAACTGTCTGACGAGGGTAACTGTTAGGCATTAAACTGTGTGACGTGGGTAACTGTCAGGCATTAAACTGTGTGACGAGGGTAACTGTCAGGCATTAAACTGTGTGACGTGGGTAACTGTTAGGCATTAAACTGTCTGATGAGGGTAACTGTCAGGCATTAAACTGTGTGACGAGGGTAACTGTTAGGCATTAAACTGTCTGACGTGGGTAACTGTTAGGCATTAAACTGTCTGACGAGGGTAACTGTTAGGCATTAAACTGTGTGACGAGGGTAACTGTTAGGCATTAAACTGTGTGACGAGGGTAACTGTTAGGCATTAAACTGTCTGACGAGGGTAACTGTTAGGCATTAAACTGTCTGACGAGGGTAATTGGGTAACTGTCAGGCATTAAACTGTCTGACGTGGGTAACTGTTAGGCATTAAACTGTGTGACGAGGGTAACTGTTAGGCATTAAACTGTCTGACGAGGGTAACTGTTAGGCATTAAACTGTGTGACGTGGGTAACTGTTAGGCATTAAACTGTGTGACGTGGGTAACTGTGAGGCATTAAACTGTCTGACGTGGGTAACTGTTAGGCATTAAACTGTGTGACGTGGGTAACTGTTAGGCATTAAACTGTCTGACGAGGGTAACTGTTAGGCATTAAACTGTCTGACGAGGGTAACTGTTAGGCATTAAACTGTGTGACCTGGGTAACTGTTAGGCATTAAACTGTGTGACCTGGGTAACTGTTAGGCATTAAACTGTCTGACGAGGGTAACTGTCAGGCATTAAACTGTGTGACGAGGGTAACTGTTAGGCATTAAACTGTGGGACGAGGGTAACTGTTAGGCATTAAACTGTCTGACGAGGGTAACTGTCAGGCATTAAACTGTGTGACGAGGGTAACTGTTAGGCATTAAACTGTGTGACCTGGGTAACTGTTAGGCATTAAACTGTCTGACGAGGGTAACTGTTAGGCATTAAACTGTGGGACGAGGGTAACTGTTAGGCATTAAACTGTGTGACGAGGGTAACTGTTAGGCATTAAACTGTCTGACGAGGGTAACTGTCAGGCATTAAACTGTGTGACGAGGGTAACTGTTAGGCATTAAACTGTGGGACGAGGGTAACTGTTAGGCATTAAACTGTCTGACGAGGGTAACTGTTAGGCATTAAACTGTCTGACGAGTGTAACTGTTAGGCATTAAACTGTGTGACGTGGGTAACTGTCAGGCATTAAACTGTCTGACGAGGGTAACTGTTAGGCATTAAACTGTGTGACGAGGGTAACTGTTAGGCATTAAACTGTGGGACGAGGGTAACTGTTAGGCATTAAACTGTGTGACGAGGGTAACTGTTAGGCATTAAACTGTGTGACGAGGGTAACTGTTAGGCATTAAACTGTGGGACGAGGGTAACTGTTAGGCATTAAACTGTGTGACGAGGGTAACTGTTAGGCATTAAACTGTGTGACGTGGGTAACTGTCAGGCATTAAACTGTGGGACGAGGGTAACTGTTAGGCATTAAACTGTGTGACGAGGGTAACTGTTAGGCATTAAACTGTGTGACGTGGGTAACTGTCAGGCATTAAACTGTGAGACGAGGGTAACTGTTAGGCATTAGACTGTCTGACGAGGGTAACTGTCAGGCATTAAACTGTCTGACGAGGGTAACTGTTAGGCATTAGACTGTCTGACGAGGGTAACTGTTAGGCATTAAACTGTGTGACGAGGGTAACTGTTAGGCATTAAACTGTGTGACGAGGGTAACTGTTAGGCATTAAACTGTCTGACGAGGGTAACTGTTAGGCATTAAACTGTGAGACGAGGGTAACTGTTAGGCATTAGACTGTCTGACGAGGGTAACTGTTAGGCATTAAACTGTGTGACGTGGGTAACTGTTAGGCATTAAACTGTGTGACGTGGGTAACTGTTAGGCATTAAACTGTGTGACGAGGGTAACTGTCAGGCATTAAACTGTCTGACGAGGGTAACTGTTAGGCATTAAACTGTCTGACGAGGGTAACTGTTAGGCATTAAACTGTGTGACGAGGGTAACTGTTAGGCATTAAACTGTCTGACGAGGGTAACTGTCAGGCATTAAACTGTGTGACGAGGGTAACTGTTAGGCATTAAACTGTCTGACGAGGGTAACTGTTAGGCATTAAACTGTCTGACGAGGGTAACTGTTAGGCATTAAACTGTCTGACGTGGGTAACTGTTAGGCATTAAACTGTGTGACGAGGGTAACTGTTAGGCATTAAACTGTGTGACGTGGGTAACTGTTAGGCATTAAACTGTCTGACGAGGGTAACTGTTAGCCATTAAACTGTGTGACGAGGGTAACTGTTAGGCATTAAACTGTGTGACGTGGGTAACTGTTAGGCATTAAACTGTGTGACGAGGGTAACTGTTAGGCATTAAACTGTGTGACGAGGGTAACTGTTAGGCATTAAACTGTGTGACGAGGGTAACTGTTAGGCATTAAACTGTGTGACGAGGGTAATTGGGTAACTGTTAGGCATTAAACTGTGTGACGAGGGTAACTGTCAGGCATTAAACTGTCTGACGAGGGTAACTGTTAGGCATTAAACTGTGTGATGTGGGTAACTGTTAGGCATTAAACTGTCTGACGTGGGTAACTGTTAGGCATTAAACTGTGAGACGAGGGTAACTGTTAGGCATTAAACTGTGTGACGAGGGTAACTGTCAGGCATTAAACTGTCTGACGAGGGTAACTGTCAGGCATTAAACTGTCTGACGAGGGTAACTGTCAGGCATTAAACTGTGTGACGAGGGTAACTGTTAGGCATTAAACTGTCTGACGAGGGTAACTGTTAGGCATTAAACTGTGTGACGAGGGTAACTGTTAGGCATTAAACTGTGTGATGTGGGTAACTGTTAGGCATTAAACTGTCTGACGAGGGTAACTGTTAGGCATTAAACTGTCTGACGTGGGTAACTGTTAGGCATTAAACTGTGTGACGAGGGTAACTGTTAGGCATTAAACTGGCTGACGTGGGTAACTGTCAGTCATTAAACTGTCTGACGTGGGTAACTGTTAAGTAATCATATGCTTTTTTTGCGAATTTTACATTCATGTGTGTCTGTGTGTCTATTTGTCTGTGTGTGTCAGAGACCGAGAGAGAGAGAAAGAGTGTTACCAATGCTAATTAGTCCAGCAGGCAGCATATTTGAGTTGAGTTTCATCTGCAGAGCCTGAACAACTTTCCAGATGTTTCCAGCAACTCAACTGATTACGTTGCAAAAGGAAACCAGTTTTTTTTAGCTCAGGAGAACCTTTTTCAGAACAAAGAATCCTTGTTTTGTGGCGCAGCAACAGACTCATGTACTATTGGTCCTGATTTATTTGTTTTGGAACGGAAAGAAGAAGTGGTCTTTGATCTGTCAAATCCTTTAACCATCTGTAATACAGCGGCCAAGTGTGAGACGTTGACGACGTAAACGACACGATACTCAGCATTTTGTACCAGGATTTAGTGATTATGGTGCTTTAGCATAGCCTGGTTGTAACGGTTTTCTTGGTGTGAAGGAGAGTCGGACCAAATTGCAGCGTGGCTATTTAGATTCACGTTTTAATAAAACAAAGGAAACACGAATCAATACAAAAACAATAAACGTAACGTGAAAACCGAAACAGCCTAACCTGGTGCAAACTAACACAGGAACAAGGACAATCACCCCCACGAAACACTCAAAGAATATGGCTGCCTAAATATGGTTCCCAATCAGAGACAACGATAAACACCTGCCTCTGATTGAGAACCACTTCAGACAGCTAGCAAACCCCACTAAGCCACAATCCCAATACCTATGAAAAAACCCCAAGACAAAACACACCACATACCAAAACCCATGTCAAACCCTGGCCTGACCAAAAAAATAAAAGAAAACACAAAATACTAAGACCAGGGCGTGACACTGGTTGCCATCTCGATGTCGTAAAAATGTGTCGTAAAAATGTGTCTTAATAATTATTATATTATATATTTATTATATTATTATTATAATATTATAATATTGATTTAAGTTAGTGAAATTGTAGAAACAGGAAGGGTAGAAAGGGTTTGACTGATTCCCCTTTTATTGCATGTTAACCACCGGCCAATCACACCAGAGAAGCTCTCACCACCAGCCAATCACACCAGAGAAGCTCTCACCACCAGCCAATCACACCAGAGAAGCTCTCACCACCAGCCAATCACACCAGAGAAGCTCTCACCACCAGCCAATCACACCAGAGAAGCTCTCACCACCAGCCAATCACACCAGAGAAGCTCTCACCACCAGCCAATCACACCAGAGAAGCTCTCTTACCACCAGCCAATCACACCAGAGAAGCTCTCACCACCAGCCAATCACACCAGAGAAGCTCTCACCACCAGCCAATCACACCAGAGAAGCTCTCACCACCAGCCAATCACACCAGAGAAGCTCTCACCACCAGCCAATCACACCAGAGAAGCTCTCACCACCAGCCAATCACACCAGAGAAGCTCTCACCACCAGCCAATCACACCAGAGAAGCTCTCACCACCAGCCAATCACACCAGAGAAGCTCTCACCACCAGCCAATCACACCAGAGAAGCTCTCACCACCAGCCAATCACACCAGAGAAGCTCTCACCACCAGCCAATCACACCAGAGAAGCTTTCACCACCAGCCAATCACACCAGAGAAGCTCTCACCATCAGCCAATCACACCACACCAGAGAAGCTCACACCACCTGCCTATCACACCACACCAGAGAAGCTCTCACCACGAGCCTATCACACCACACCAGAGAAGCTCTCACCATCAGCCAATCACACCAGAGAAGCTCTCACCACCAGCCTATCACACCACACCAGAGAAGCTCTCACCACCAGCCAATCACACCAGAGAAGCTCTCACCACCAGCCTATCACACCACACCAGAGAAGCTCTCACCACCAGCCTATCACACCACACCAGAGAAGCTCTCACCACCAGCCTATCACACCACACCAGAGAAGCTCTCACCACCAGCCTATCACACCACACCAGAGAAACTCTCACCACCAGCCTATCACACCACACCAGAGAAACTCTCACCACCAGCCTATCACACCACACCAGAGAAGCTCTCACCACCAGCCAATCACACCAGAGAAGCTCTCACCACCAGCCTATCACACCACACCAGAGAAGCTCTCACCACCAGCCAATCACACCAGAGAAGCTCTCACCACCAGCCAATCACACCAGAGAAGCTCTCACCACCAGCCTATCACACCACACCAGAGAAACTCTCACCACCAGCCTATCACACCACACCAGAGAAACTCTCACCACCAGCCTATCACACCACACCAGAGAAACTCTCACCACCAGCCTATCACACCACACCAGAGAAGCTCTCACCACCAGCCAATCACACCAGAGAAGCTCTCACCACCAGCCTATCACACCACACCAGAGAAGCTCTCACCATCAGCCTATCACACCACTCCAGAGAAGCTCTCACCACCAGCCTATCACACCACACCAGAGAAGCTCTCCCCATCAGCCTATCACACCACACCAGAGAAGCTCTCACCACCAGCCTATCACACCACACCAGAGAAGCTCTCACCACCAGCCTATCACACCACACCAGAGAAGCTCTCACCACCAGCCTATCACACCACACCAGAGAAGCTCTCACCACCAGCCTATCACACCACACCAGAGAAACTCTCACCACCAGCCTATCGCACCACACCAGAGAAGCTCTCACCACCAGCCTATCACACCACACCAGAGAAGCTCTCACCACCAGCCTATCACACCACACCAGAGAAGCTCTCACCACCAGCCTATCGCACCACACCAGAGAAACTCTCACCACCAGCCTATCACACCACACCAGAGAAGCTCTCACCACCAGCCAATCACACCAGAGAAGCTCTCACCACCAGCCTATCACACCACACCAGAGAAACTCTCACCATTCAAATATTACTGTTTGAAAAGTGTAGCCTATTTAATATCTAGCAAAAGGCTGCTTTCCGCTAATACATAGTATAACGTACCAGTTAAAAGCTTTAGAACACCGACTCATTCAAGGGTTTTTCTTAGTTTTTTACTATTTTCTACATTGTAGAATAATAGTGAAGACATCACCACATTTAAAATTACACATATGGAATCATGTAGTAACCCAAAAAGGTTTAAACAAATACAAATATATTTGAGATTTGAGATTCTTCAAAGTAGCCACCTTTTGCCGTGATGACAAATTTGTTCGCTCTTGTTCGCAGCAGGTCGTAAAAGTATTGTGTTATGCCTATAAATGAGGCCTGGCCTAATATAAATATTATATTATATATATATTAGCTACAGTGAACTTAGGTGACCACCACCATGTCAGGACCCGGTTTCGAACCTGGGTCTCCGGAGTGAGAAACAGTCACTTAACCAACTGAGCCACGAATAAACAGCAGAACCCAGAAGATGAGGCAGACACAGCAGTACTTAAGACGGTGAATTTAATAAAGAAAAAATCCAAAAATACAAAAATGGCAAATCCAAAAAGGTGGTAGGAAAAACACAAAAGAACTCAAAAGAAACTCACCAAAAATAAACAAAAACAAAAAACAGAATACCACAAGAACGTCACCCGGAATCGACAAGAGCACACAGAACACTAGGGCAGGGTGCTAACATACAAACACAGAGCACAGAACTGAGGGAAACAAAGGGTTTAAATACAATCAGGGGAAACGAGACACAGGTGCAAACAATAATGGGGATCAAGGGAAAAACACAGGGACAAAAAGCACAATGGGGACATCTACTGACAAAAACCCGGAACAACCCTGGCCAAATCCTGACAGAATCCCCCCTAGGAACGGCTCCTGACGTTCCTACCAGCTCTCTCAGGGTGGAGGACCCTGAACTGACGAATGAGGTCAGGGTCCAGGATGTCTTTGGCAGGAACCCAGGAGCGCTCCTCAGGACCGTAGCCTTCCCAGTCCACCAGATACTGCCAGGACCGCTGCACCCGGCGGGAATCCAGTATCCGGTGGACGGTATAAGCCGGCTGGCCTCCAATGACACGAGGCGGAGGGGGAGGTCTGTCTGCCGGGACAAGGGGAGAAAAAACAACAGGTTTTAACAATGACACATGAAATGTGGGATTAATCTTAAGGGATCTGGGTAAGTGTAGGCGATAAGAAACTGGGTTAACTCTCCTGGCAACCTTGAAGGGGCCGATGTATTTTTGGGACAGCTTGCGAGACTCCACCCGTAGAGGTAAGTCTCTTGTGGAAAGCCAGACTCTCTGGCCGGGGCGCAGGGTAGGCCCGGGACGGCGACGTCTGTTGGCTTGTTGTTGATACCTCTGTGAGGAACGCATCAGATTAAGACGGGTCTTCCTCCACATAAGCCGACAGCGTCTGACGAACCTCAAGGCTGAAGGCACTCTGACTTCTGCCTCCTGGTCCGGGAACAATGGAGGAGCATAGCCAAACTGACACTCGTGCGGGGACATACCAGTGGAGGAGGAGCGCAAGGTGTTGTGCGCGTATTCGGCCCAAACAATAAAGGATGACCATGTGGACGGGTTGTCACGAGTCATACATCGGAGGGTGGTTTCCAGCTCTTGATTCATCCTCTCTGTTTGGCCGTTGGACTCCGGATGATACCCTGAAGATAGACTGGCAGAAGCCCCCATGAGTTGGCAGAAGGCCTTCCAAAACCTTGAGGCGAACTGGGGACCTCTGTCAGAAACCACATCTTGAGGAATGCCGAAGACTCGGAACACATGATTAATTACCAACTCAGCCGTTTCCTTGGCAGAAGGTAACTTAGTCAGAGGGACGAACCTGGCCGCCTTTGAAAACCTGTCGATTATGACTAGGATAGTAGTATTGCCATGGGATGGAGGAAGTCCAGTAATAAAGTCCAATGAGATATGGGACCAGGGTCTGTGGGGAACAGGTAAAGGATGAAGGAGTCCTTGAGGGCGGAGGTGAGAAGATTTGCCCTGGCAGCACACGGGGCAGGCATTGACGAAAGTGGCAACGTCTTCTCTTATGGTAGGCCACCAGAACTTACGCTGGATGAACTCCAAGGTGCGACCTACGCCCGGATGACAGGTGAGGGGAGAGGAGTGCCCCCACAGAAGGACCTGAGTCCTCACTGCCTTGGGGACAAACAACCGATTGGCAGGGCCTCCTTTAGGGTCCGGTTCGCTAGCTTGAGCACGTCTCACGGTATCCTCAACTTGCCACGAGATCGGAGCCACAATCTTAGCAGCAGGAAGGACAGGCATGTCGGTGTCATCTCGAATGGCAGGAGCGTAGACTCGGGACAGGGCATCCGGTTTGAGATTCTTCGACCCGGGCCGATAGGTGAGGATAAACTGGAATCGATTGAAGAAAAGAGACCATCTAGCTTGTCTAGAGTTCAATCGCTTCGCCTGCTGGATATACTCCAGATTTTTGTGGTCCGTAAGCACTTGAAACGGGTGAGAAGCCCCCTCGAGCCAGTGTCTCCATTCCTTCAATGCCATCTTAACCGCTAGGAGTTCACGATCCCCACATCGTAGTTCCTCTCAGTCGGGGTAAGCCGGTGTGAGAAGAAAGCGCACGGATGAAGCTTCTTGTCTTCACCCCTCTGAGACAGGACAGCTCCAACACCAACCTCTGATGCGTCTACCTCCACCACAAATGGTTCATCCGTAGTCGGTAGTATCAGGATGGGAGCAGAGAGGATGCGCTGCTTGAGTCCTTGGAAGGCCGTCTCAGCTTCTCTTCCCCAAAAAACCTTGCATTGCCACCTTTGGTTAAAGCTGAGAGAGGAGCTGCCACCAAACTGAAGTTCTTGATGAACTTGCGGTAAAAGTTTGTGAAGCCCAGGAAACGCTGAACATCCTTAACGGATTTGGGGGTGGGCCAATCCGCTACCGCCCCTACCTTCCTAGGGTCCATTTGGATTCGACCGGGTTCCACTACAAATCCCAGGAATTGTACTCGGGATGAATGGAATTCACATTTTTCCGGCTTAACGTACAGATGGCTGTCCAGGAGGCGTTTGAGTACTTGTCTGACATGCTTAGTGTGTTCTTGAAGGGAGCTCGAAAAGATGAGGATGTCATCCAAGTAAACGAACACAAATATGTTAAGCATATCCCTAAGCACATCGTTTATGAGCGCTTGGAACACCGCTGGGGCGTTGGTCAGGCCGAAGGGCATCACCAAGTATTCATAGTGACCAGTAGGCGTGTTGAAAGCGGTCTTCCACTCGTCACCAGGTCTGATCCGCACAAGATGGTATGCGTTCCGCAGGTCAAGCTTAGTGAAAACAACTGCTTCCTGGAGCAGCTCAAGGCTGTGGCCATAAGGGGTAGCGGGTAACGGTTACGGACGGTTATGTCATTGAGTCCCCGGTAGTCGATGCAAGGACGTAACCCACCATCTTTCTTGGCCACAAAGAAAAACCCTGCTCCCGCCGGGGAGGTTGATGGACGCATGAGGCCTGCTTCCAGAGAGTCCTTGATGTAGGTATCCATAGCAGCTCGTTCGGGTGGAGATAGGGAAAAGATCCGACCCCTGGGGGGCAAGTGCCCGGAAACAGGTCGATAGGGCAATCGTAAGATCTATGGGGTGGTAGCATGGTGGCCCTCTGTTTGCTAAACACCAGTTTGAGGTCATGGTAACACTCGGGAACTCGGGTCAGGTCGATGGATTCTAAAGACTCGGGAGTAGAACTCGGGAATTCTGGAAAATACAAGTAGCTTGGCACGTAGGACCCCACTGCTTGATAGTGCCCACAGACCAGTCGATGTGAGGGTTATGACTGTGAAGCCAGGGGTATCCAAGGACGAGAGGGAACTCGGAACAGGAGATCAAATGAAAGTTCATCAATTCCTGGTGTTGTGAAACTGAAAGTCTCAAGGAGGTAGTGACATGAGTGACAAGTCCAGATCCCAAAGGGCTTCCATCCAATGTAGTAACCCTCATGGGGTCACTTAGAAGTTCAGAGGGAACGCCATTCTCCTTCGCCCAGACACCATCCATGAAGTTACCTGCGGCTCCAGAGTCTACCAAGGCTTGAAGGTGAAGCTTGTGGTTGTCCCAGGAGAGGGTGACTGGAATGAGCAGACGGGAGTTGGACGGATGGGAGGAGGTTATGTTTCCCGTTACAGTTCCCCCCGGTCTGTACGGGACAGAGCGTTTCCCTGGAGCCCGGGACACGTGGAACGGAAATGGCCCGGTTTGCCGCAATATAGACAGCGTCGCTCCCTCATCCGGCGGTCTCTCTCAGCCTGGGAGATGCGTCCAATCTGCATGGGTTCCGGTGGAGCCAGTGATGATAAAGGTGGGGACTCGGAGCTGGGACTGATAGGAGCTAGAGGTATACGGTTGAGTTCTCTCTCTCAGACGCTGGTCAATGCGTGAGGCCAACTTGATCAGGGACTCGAGATTGTCCGGTGGTTCCCGAGTGGCCAGTTCATCTTGGATAGTGTCGGAAAGGCCTTTCAGAAAGCACACCGTGAGCGCCTCGTTGTTCCAGCCACTCGCTGCTGCCACCGTGCGGAACTGGATGGCATAGTCCGTCACGCTGCGCCAACCTTGATGGAGAGTCAGGAGCTGTTTGGCTGAGTCAGAACCACTGCTTGGGCCTTGAAACACTCGTTTGAATTCCTCAGCAAAGGCAGAGTAGCTGGCACAGCAGGAACTATGGGCATCCCACACAGCAGTAGCCCAGGCCAGGGCTTTTTCCGACAGCAGGGTGATGATATATGCGATCTTAGACCGGTCGGTGGGAAACGACGAGGGTTGCAGCTCAAAGGAGAGAGAACATTGAGTGAGAAACCCTTTACAAGCACTTGGATCACCTGAGAACCGTTGGGGAGGTGGAAGACGAGGTTCAGCCAGGGGGTTAACTGCCATGGGTACGTGAACTTGAGGTACTGGGACGGGAACTGTTGCCGGGGTAAGTCGATCAGATATTTGCTTAATGGAAGTCAGCATCTCCGACAGAAGATGAGAATGTCTAGCCATTAAGGCCTCTTGCTGAACCAGGGCGGCTTCGTGGCGTTGGACAGTCTCCTGGTGGTGGGACAGCGTGGCAAAAAGGTCCTGGGAACTGGCTGCCTCTGGGTTCATTTTTGGCTCTGTGTTTCTGTCAGGACCTGGTTTCGAACCTGGGTCTCCGGAGTGAGAAACAGTCACTTAACCAACTGAGCCACGAATAGACAGCAGAACCCAGAAGATGAGGCAGACACAGCAGTACTTAAGACGGTGAATTTAATAAAGAAAAAATCCAAAAATACAAAAATGGCAAATCCAAAAAGGTGGTAGGAAAAACACAAAAGAACTCAAAAGAAACTCACCAAAAATAAACAAAAACAAAAAACAGAATACCACAAGAACGTCACCCGGAATCGACAAGAGCACACAGAACACTAGGGCAGGGTGCTAACATACAAACACAGAGCACAGAACTGAGGGAAACAAAGGGTTTAAATACAATCAGGGGAAACGAGACACAGGTGCAAACAATAATGGGGATCAAGGGAAAAACACCCGGGTACAAAAAGCACAATGGGGACATCTACTGACAAAAACCCGGAACAACCCTGGCCAAATCCTGACACACCAGGGCTATGGCAAGCCAGAAGCTAATTGTCCATTCAATTAGCGATAGATTTTCTTGCGAATAGTCTCAAATCTGCATATAAACAATATGCACATTTTCCTACAAGAGATGTTTACAATTAAATTGACTTGTTGCAGATAATATGCTTGGTGATGTAAAAATAAAAATAAAAATACACGTTGCGGTTAATTTCCCATTTACCAAATTACACAAAATAAAAATACAACTTTCATTAAATCACACATGTAAGATATCAAATTAAATCTACACTCGTTGTGAATCCAGCCAACATGTCAGATTTTAAAATGGCTTTTTGGGGGAAAGCATAAGTAGCTATTATCTGATGATAGCACAACAGTAAACAAAGAGGGTAGCATATTTCAACCCTGCAGGCGCTACACAAAACGCAGAAATAAAATATAAAACATGCCTTACCTTTGACGAGCTTCTTTTGTTGGCACTCCACTATGTCCCATAAACATTACAATTGGTCCTATTGTTCGTTTAATTTCATCCATACATATCCAAAATGTCAATTTATTTGGCGCGTTTGATCCAGAAAAAACAGCTTCCAAAATGCCACTACAAAATATTTCAAAAGTTGCCTATACATTATGCCAAAATATTTCAAACTACTTTTGTAATACAACTTTAGGTATTTTTAAATGTTAATAATCGATCAAATTGAAGACGGGTCTATCTGTTTTCAATAGAGGACGAGAGGAAACTAACGCTACTTTTCAAGTCTTGGCCACCTCTCAACAGTGTTACCCTGTTCCAAGATGCACAAATGAATAACCTCAACCAAATTCCAAAGACTGGTGACATCCAGTGGAAGCGGTAGGAACTGAAAACAAGTTCCTAAGAAATATTGTTTGCCAATGAGAACTCAGTGAACAGACAGAGACCTCAAAAAGAAAATTCTGAATGGTTAGTCCTCGGGGTTTTGCCTGCTACATAAGTTCTGTTATACTCACAGACATGATTCAAACAGTTTTAGAAACTTCGGAGTGTTTTCAATCCAAATCTACTAATAATATGCATATCTTATATTCCTGGCATGAGTAGCAGGAAGTTGAAATTGGGCACGCTATTTATCCAAAAGTGAAAATGCTGCCCCCTATACCTTAAGAAGTTTAACACATTTTAAGCAACACCCTGTGTAGAAAAAGGAAATGCACCCTTACACCTTTAGCTGCGATGACTCCAACCAAACACTTCCTGTAGTTATTAATCAGTCCACCTTTAGCTGCAATGACTCCAACCAAACACTTCCAGTAGTTGTTGATCAGTCCACCCATAACTGCAATGACACCAACCAATGACTTCCTGTAGTTGTTGATCAGTCCACCTTTAGCTGTAATGAGTCCAACCAAACACTTCCAGTAGTTGATCAGTCCACCTTTAGCTGTAATGACTCCAACCAAACACTTCCTGTAGTTGTTGTTCAGGTGATGGAAACAGAAAGTTTTGGTAAAATTATGCCGACAAACAATTTGTTCACGTCGTCCAAAATGTTATACATTTTAGTCATCTGTCCGTAGACCATTCTTCCAGGAGCCTTCTCAAGGTGGTAAAAAATACAGTATATACACATGAGAAGAGCAATGTAAGATATGTCAACATTATATAAAGTCACATTATTAAAGTGACCAATGATTTCAAGTCTTTATGTTGGCAGCAGCCTCTCTGTGCTAGTGATGGCTGTTTAACAGTCTGATGGCCTTGAGATAGAAGATGTTTTTCAGTCTCTCGGTCCCAGTTTTGATGCACCTGTACTGACCTCGCCTTCTGGATGATAGCGGGGTGAACAGGCAGTGTCTCGGGTGGTTGTTGTCCTTGATGATCTTTTTGGCCTTGGTGTTCTAGGTGTCCTGGACGACAGGTAGTTTTTAGGTAGTTTGCCCCCGGCGATGTGTGTGCAGACAACACCACCCTCTGGAGAGTTGTGCGCGGTGCAGTTGCCGTAGCAGGTGGTGATACAGCCCAATCAGTCCCGGTGCTGTTGATCAGTCTGTCGCATCGCTGTTGACCCACTCTTGAACTGCTCGGAAACAGATGTGGGTTTCCCAGCATGCTCATTTCATGTCACAACATCTCAATTAGGTCTGGACTTTGACCAAACTTCAAATGTTTTGCTTTTTAATAGTATGTTTTGGATCATTGTCTTGCTGCATGTCCCAGCTGTACCTCAGCTTCAGCTCACAGACGGACGGCCTGACATTCTCTGATACAGAGCAGATTTCATGGTTCCTTCTACTAAGGCAAGTCGTCCAGGCCCTGAGGCAGCAAATCATCTCCAAACCATCACACTGCCACCACCATGCTTGACCCCAAACCATCCCACTACCACCACCATGCTTGACCCCAAACCATCCCACTGCTACCACCATGCTGGACCCCAAACCATCCCACTGCCACCACCATGCTGGACCCCAAACCATCCCACTGCCACCACCATGCTTGACCCCAAACCATCCCACTGCCACCACCATGCTGGACCCCAAACCATCCCACTGCCACCACCATGCTTGACCCCAAACCATCCCACTGCCACCACCATGCTTGACCCCAAACCATCCCACTACCACCACCATGCTTGACCCCAAACCATCCCACTGCCACCACCATGCTTGACCCCAAACCATCCCACTGCCACCACCATGCTTGACCCCAAACCATCCCACTACCACCACCATGCTTGACCCCAAACCATCCCACTGCCACCACCATGCTTGACCCCAAACCATCCCACTGCCACCACCATGCTGACCGCTGGTATGAGGCTCTTACTGTGGAATGCAGTGTCTGGTTTTCTCCAGGCATAATGGGACCCATGTCATCCAAACCATCCCACTGCCACCACCATGCTGACCGCTGGTATGAGGCTCTGACTGTGGAATGCAGTGTCTGGTTTTCTCCAGGCATAATGGGACCCATGTCATCCAAACGATGACTCAAGTTTGCCAAAAAGAGCATCTGGAAGCACCTGGATTATCAACAACACTCTTGGAAATTTTACCAAAACTTCCTGTTTCCATTAGAGTTTTTGAATGACTTTACTGGTATAAACACTGTGGGTGGAAACTTGTTAGCGAATTGCAAAAAAAAAAAAAAAAAAAAGTAATGTCCGTTGGGAAAGTTTCCTAAAGCAGTTTCTTTCCTCTCATTACCGGGATGCAACTGAAGCAAACACAGTTTGATTGCATCTTGAAAGACTGACATTTTCCATATCGTTATTTTACTCTCTCATTACCGAGTCCTCTCTGGCCCCAAAGAACGACATGATCCTGCTCTGACAATTCCTTTTCACAAGGGAATGACCACAGCACATCGCAAAAAACAATTGTGTATGGTTGTTGTTCTTGAAATTCTAATTCTAAATTGCGTCAGAATTCTTCCAGAACGTTGTCATGAAAAACATTAACTAAACACACCATTGTTGTGCCGTAATGGAAAAGGTGTTACTAGACATTCTAAACACACCATTGTTGTGCCGTAATGGAACAGCTGTTACTAGACATTCTAAACACACCATTGTTGTTCCGTATAGAAAAGCTGTTACTAGACATTCTAAACACACCATTGTTGTTCCGTATAGAAAAGCTGTTACTAGACATTCTAAACACACCATTGTTGTTCCGTATGGAAAAGTTGTTACGAGACATTCTAAACACACCATTGTTGTGGCATGTGGAAAAGCTGTGGTTTAAACCACGCTGCGCTGGAACCTCACAGCCAACCTTTTGTCAGAGCAATGGATGTTTTTCAAGGTGCTGGAGAAAAATGAATATTTCCAGGAGACACAACACCTTGATATTGAAACACACACACACACACACACACACATACACACACACACACACACACACACACACACACACACACACTGGCCTATCCAGCTCAAATGAACCTAGTGCAGGTTGAACTTCTCAGAGACATTAGAATGTTTCACTGGTCTGAAGAAAAGCCTTGTTTGAATGGATGTTCTAAATGATGTCTTCACTGAATTTTGTCAGAGGAGAGGTTCATGTTTATTAAAGAACAATGAAGAACGACAATAACTCTGGAATGATGAGACACTTTGTTGCTCAGATTAACACTTGGAAATTTATCCTCCAAAAAGAAACAGTATTTCAGGTGAACGTCAACCTCATTTTTTTGGATCGTGATGGAGATTTTTTTTTTCCGGCTGTTAACTTTTTAATGTTAAGTTAATTTGCCAGAGTAAAGGTATGAGAAAGGAACACAGACATTACCACTGCCACCAAAATGTGTGTGTGTGTGTGTGTGTGTCTGTGTGTGTGTGTGTCTGTGTGTGTGTGTGTGTGTGTGTGTGTGTGTGTGTGTGTGTGTGTGTGTGTGTGTGTGTGTGTGTGTGTGTGTGTGTGTGTGTGTGTGTGTGTGTGTGTGTGTGTGTGTAAAATAGCATGGATGTGGCACGGTACTGATCAGTCCGGTGTATGAGAGGGTAAAATACAGTAGTAGGGGTGATACTGTGTGGATGGGGCGTAAAATACAGTAGTAGGGGTGAAACTGTGGGGATGGGAGGGTAAAATACAGTAGTAGGGTGATACTGTGTGGATGGGGGTAAAATACAGTAGTAGGGGTGATACTGTGGGGATGGGGGTAAAATACAGTAGTAGGGGTGATACTGTGTGGATGGGGGGTAAAATACAGTAGTAGGGGTGAAACTGTGTGGATGGGGGGTAAAATACAGTAGTAAGGGTGATACTGTGGGGATGGGGGTAAAATACAGTAGTAAGGGTGATACTGTGGGGATGGGGGGTAAAATACAGTAGTAAGGGTGATACTGTGGGGAGTGGGGGTAAAAAAAAGTAGTAAGGGTGATACTGTGGGGATGGGGGTAAAATACAGTAGTAAGGGTGATACTGTGGGGATGGGGGTAAAATACAGTAGTAAGGGTGATACTGTGGGGATGGGGGTAAAATACAGTAGTAGGGGTGATACTGTGTGGATGGGGGGTAATATACAGTAGTAGGGGTGATACTGTGGGGATGGGGGGTAAAATACAGTAGTAGGGGTGATACTGTGGGGATGGGAGGGTAAAATACAGTAGTAGGGGTGATACTGTGTGGATGGGGGGTAAAATACAGTAGTAGGGGTGATACTGTGTGGATGGGGCGTAAAATACAGTAGTAGGGGTGATCCTGTGTGGACGGGAGGGTAAAATACAGTAGTAGGGTGATACTGTGTGTATGGGAGGGTAAAATACAGTAGTAGGGGTGATACTGTGGGGATGGGGGGTAAAATACGGTAGTAGGGGTGATACTGTGGGGATGGGGGGTAAAATACAGTAGTAGGGGTGATACTGTGTGGATGGGAGGGTAAAATACAGTAGTAGGGGTGATACTGTGTGGATGGGAGGGTAAAATACAGTAGTAGGGGTGATGCTGTGTGGATGCGAGGGTAAAATACGGTAGTAGGGGTGATGCTGTGTGGATGCGAGGGTAAAATACAGTAGTAGGGGTGATACTGTGTGGATGGGAGGGTAAAATACAGTAGTAGGGGTGATACTGTGTGGATGGGGGGTAAAATACAGTAGTAGGGGTGATACTGTGTGGATGCGAGGGTAAAATACGGTAGTAGGGGTGATGCTGTGTGGATGCGAGGGTAAAATACGGTAGTAGGGGTGATGCTGTGTGGATGCGAGGGTAAAATACGGTAGTAGGGGTGATACTGTGTGGATGGGAGGGTAAAATACAGTAGTAGGGGTGAAACTGTGTGGATGGGGGGGGGGGGTAAATACAGTAGTAGGGGTGATACTGTGTGGATGGGAGGGTAAAATACAGTAGTAGGGGTGATACTGTGGGGATGGGGCGTAAAATACAGTAGTAGGGGTGATACTGTGTGGATGGGGGGTAAAATACAGTAGTAGGGGTGATACTGTGGGGATGGGGGGGGGTAAAATACAGTAGTAGGGGTGATACTGTGTGGATGGGGGGTAAAATACAGTAGTAGGGGTGATACTGTGGGGATGGGGGGTAAAATACAGTAGTAGGTGTGATACTGTGGGGATGGGGGGGGGTAAAATACAGTAGTAGGGGTGATACTGTGGGGATGGGAGGGTAAAATACAGTAGTAGGGGTGATACTGTGTGGATGGGGGGTAATATACAGTAGTAGGGGTGAAACTGTGTGGATGGGAGTGTAAAATACAGTAGTAGGGGAGATACTGTGTGGATGGGGGGTAAAATACAGTAGTAGTGGTGAAACTGTGGGGATGGGGGGTAAAATACAGTAGTAGGGGTGATACTGTGTGGATGGGGGGTAAAATACAGTAGTATGGGTGATACTGTGTGGATGGGGGGTAAAATACAGTAGTAGGGGTGATACTGTGTGGATGGGGGGTAAAATACGGTAGTAGGGGTGATACTGTGTGGATGGGGGGTAAAATACAGTAGTATGGGTGATACTGTGTGGATGGGGGGGTAAAATACAGTAGTAGTGGTGAAACTGTGGGGATGGGGGACTGTACTGTTTAAAGTCCTTTCTCACGCACGCACGCACACACACACACACACACACACACACACACACACACACACACACACACACACACACACACACACACACACACACACACACACACACACACACACACACACACACACACACACACACACACACACACACACACACACACACACACACACACACACACACACACACACACACATACACACACATACACACACACACACATACACACACACAATGCCACCCTTGTTCTGCCGACCTCTCCTGGTCGGGATGCAGACTCCGTGTGCTGAGTGTTCTAACCTACGACGCTGCGGTTCAGTCTGTCTCAGTGGTTGTACGGACCTTGAGGAGTGCGTTCTCATCTCCTTGGTGTCCAATAACAGCACGAGACGTTCTATTGACTGTTTTGTCCATTTCTCACCGGTCCAACAGACGCTAAAGTCATTTTGAATAGTTTGTTTCCACCTCATCCAAACCTGGTGCCCAGAGCAGGATCAATAGCTTAAAACAACACGTTTCCCTGCACCTATCTTGTTGTATGTGACAAGGAAATGTATATATTTTTTTAAACGTACTGTATCAATTGCAGACATCTTAAATCTAGCGTCATGCTACGTGCTACAGTTAGGACCCGTCCCAAACAGCTTCTTATTACCTATGTAGTGCCTTACATTCGACCAAAGCCCTATGGGGCTTTTTGGACTCAGTCTTACCCTTTTGGATTTACTGTTTTGTTTGGAGGTTAGAGTTAAACTCTCCCGTGCCCATATCCACAGGAGACCCAGTCTCAGCTGGTTCCGGATGACAATACAACGTTAAGGGAACATTTTTGTGTTGACTGGGCTCTCAAACCCTGGCTGGCAGCTTGTCTAGGAGATGGACAACTCCAATTACAACAAGTCCTCAACCGCTGAGCAGGCGGATACAGGAGTTCCATCTTCCAGGTGAATGAAAGCAAAAAAACATTTACACACCTACTAAAATGTAAATATAACGCCATTGAAAGAAATGGTCTAGTTTTGAAATTATTGTGTGGCTGGTTTTATTCAGAATGGTGATGGCCACCAAAGAGCTCCTGTCAGAGAGAATGGTGATGGCCACCAAAGAGCTCCTGTCAGAGAGAATTGTGATGGCCACCAAAGGGCCCCTATCAGAGAGAATGGTGATGGCCACCAAAGGGCCCCTGTCAGAGAGAATGGTGATGGCCACCAAAGGGCTCCTGTCAGAGAGACTGGTGATGGCCACCAAAGGGCCCCTGTCAGAGAGAATGGTGATGGCCACCAAAGAGCTCCTGTCAGAGAGAATGGTGATGGCCACCAAAGGGCCCCTGTCAGAGAGACTTGTGATGGCCACCAAAGGGCTCCTGTCAGAGAGACTGGTGATAGCCACCAAAGAGCTCCTGTCAGAGAGAATGGTGATGGCCACCAAAGAGCTCCTGTCAGAGAGAATGGTGATAGCCACCAAAGGGCCCCTATCAGAGAGAATGGTGATGGCCACCAAAGGGCTCCTGTCAGAGAGAATGGTGATAGCCACAAAAGAGCTCCTGTCAGAGAGAATGGTGATGGCCACGAAAGAGCTCCTGTCAGAGAGAATGGTGATGGCCACCAAAGGGCTCCTGTCAGAGAGAATGGTGATGGCCACCAAAGAGCTCCTGTCAGAGAGATTGGTGATAGCCACCAAAGGGCCCCTATCAGAGAGAATGGTGATGGCCACCAAAGGGCTCCTGTCAGAGAGATTGGTGATGGCCACCAAAGAGCTCCTGTCAGAGAGATTGGTGATAGCCACCAAAGGGCCCCTATCAGAGAGAATGGTGATGGCCACCAAAGGGCTCCTGTCAGAGAGACTGGTGATGGCCACCAAATGGCTCCTGTCAGAGAGAATGGTGATAGCCACCAAACGGCCCCTATCAGAGAGAATGGTGATGGCCACCAAAGGGCTCCTGTCAGAGAGAATGGTGATGGCCACCAAAGAGCTCCTGTCAGAGAGAATGGTGATGGCCACCAAAGGGCCCCTATCAGAGAGAATGGTGATGGCCACCAAAGAGCTCCTGTCAGAGAGAATGGTGATGGCCACCAAAGGGCTCCTGTCAGAGAGACTGGTGATGGCCACCAAAGGGCCCCTGTCAGAGAGACTGGTGATAGCCACCAAAGGGCCCCTGTCAGAGAGAATGGTGGATGGCCACCAAAGGGCCCCTATCAGAGAGAATGGTGATGGCCACCAAAGAGCTCCTGTCAGAGAGAATGGTGATGGCCACCAAAGGGCTCCTGTCAGAGAGACTGGTGATGGCCACCAAAGGGCCCCTGTCAGAGAGACTGGTGATAGCCACCAAAGGGCTCCTGTCAGAGAGACTGGTGATGGCCACCAAAGGGCCCCTGTCAGAGAGACTGGTGATAGCCACCAAAGGGCCCCTGTCAGAGAGAATGGTGGATGGCCACCAAAGGGCTCCTGTCAGAGAGACTGGTGATGGCCACCAAAGGGCTCCTGTCAGAGAGACTGGTGATGGCCACCAAAGAGCTCCTGTCAGAGAGAATGGTGATAGCCACCAAAGGGCCCCTATCAGAGAGAATGGTGATGGCCACCAAAGGGCCCCTGTCAGAGAGAATGGTGATGGCCACCAAAGGGCCCCTATCAGAGAGAATGGTGATGGCCACCAAAGGGCCCCTGTCAGAGAGAATGGTGATAGCCACCAAAGGGCCCCTGTCAGAGAGAATGGTGATGGCCACCAAAGGGCCCCTATCAGAGAGAATGGTGATAGCCACCAAATGGCTCCTGTCAGAGAGACTGGTGATGGCCACCAAAGGGCCCCTATCAGAGAGAATGGTGATAGCCACCAAAGGGCCCCTGTCAGAGAGAATGGTGATGGCCACCAAATGGCTCCTGTCAGAGAGACTGGTGATAGCCACCAAAGGGCCCCTGTCAGAGAGAATGGTGATAGCCACCAAAGGGCCCCTGTCAGAGAGACTCAGATTCAGGAATTCTCTTTGATCACTTTGCTCCGTTTAATTTTGGCAGAGGTGAGTCATCGAGGACAGAGTAATAGTAGGTAGTGTGACGCAGACTTCTGGTCCTCAGGTTGCTGTTCAATTAATCGTTTAGAGTGGTGTGTGTATGGCAGCCATCTTAATATGGTCAACTGGTGACTACCTGACTTGTCAAGTGACTTGTCAGGTGACTTGGCTACCATTTGTCCAGAGGCACTTTGCCAATGTGACAGGGAGTTTAATAGTGAACTGTGCATTTACTTCAGAATATATGCAACTGTCATAGTGGTATTGTCACACCCTGACCATAGTTTGCTTTGTATGTTTCTATGTTTTGTTTGGTCAGGGTGTGATCTGAGTGGGCATTCTATGTTGTGTGTCTGGTTTGTCTGTTTCTGTGTTTGGCCTGATATGGTTCTCAATCAGAGGCAGGCGTTAGTCATTGTCTGTGATTGGGAACCATATTTAGGTAGCCTGTTTGGTGTTGGGTTTGGTGGGTGATTGTTCCTTTTCTAGTCCTTTTGTCCTTATGTCTGTCATGTGTTAGTTTGCACCAGTATTATTAGGCTGTTTCGGTTTTCGTTACGTTTATGGTTTTTTGTATTTATTTGTGTTTCTTCGGTTTCATTAAACATGGATCGCAATAGACACGCCACATTTTAGTCTGACTATCTTTCACCTACAGAAAACCATGACAGGTATACTGTAGTAGTAAATGGTATAGTGGTACACTGTAGTAGGAAATGAGTAGTGGTATACATTAGTAGTAAATGGTATAGTGGTATACTGTAGTAGTAAATGGTATAGTGGTATACATTAGTAGTAAATGGTATAGTGGTATACTGTAGTAGTAAATGGTAAAGTGGTATACATTAGTAGTAAATGGTATAGTGGTATACATTAGTAGTAAATGGTATAGTGGTATAGTGGTATACTGTAGCAGTAAATGGTATAATGGTATACTGTAGTAGTAAATGGTAAAGTGGTATACTGTAGTAGTAAATGGTATAGTGGTATACATTAGTAGTAAATGGTATAGTGGTATACATTAGTAGTAAATGGTATAGTGGTATAGTGGTATACTGTAGCAGTAAATGGTATAATGGTATACTGTAGTAGTAAATGGTAAAGTGGTACACTGTAGTAGTAAATGGTATAGTGGTATACTGTAGCAGTAAATGGTATAGTGGTATACTGTAGCAGTAAATGGTATAGTGGTATACTGTAGTAGTAAATGGTATAGTGGTATACTGTAGTAGTAAATGGTAAAGTGGTATACTGTAGTAGTAAATGGTATAGTGGTATACATTAGTAGTAAATGGTATAGTGGTATACTGTAGTAGTAAATGGTATAGTGGTATACATTAGTAGTAAATGGTATAGTGGTATACATTAGTAGTAAATGGTATAGTGGTATACATTAGTAGTAAATGGTATAGTGGTATACATTAGTAGTAAATGGTATAGTGGTATACATTAGTAGTAAATGGTATAGTGGTATACATTAGTAGTAAATGGTATAGTGGTATACATTAGTAGTAAATGGTATAATGGTATACTGTAGTAGTAAATGGTATAGTGGTATACTGTAGTAGTAAATGGTATAGTGGTATACTGTAGCAGTAAATGGTATAATGGTATACTGTAGTAGTAAATGGTATAGTGGTATACTGTAGCAGTAAATGGTATAGTGGTATACTGTAGCAGTAAATGGTATAGTGGTATACATTAGTAGTAAATGGTATAGTGGTATACATTAGTAGTAAATGGTATAGTGGTATACTGTAGTAGTAAATGGTATAGTGGTATACATTAGTAGTAAATGGTATAGTGGTATACATTAGTAGTAAATGGTATAGTGGTATACATTAGTAGTAAATGGTATAGTGGTATACATTAGTAGTAAATGGTATAGTGGTATACATTAGTAGTAAATGGTATAGTGGTATACATTAGTAGTAAATGGTATAGTGGTATACATTAGTAGTAAATGGTATAATGGTATACTGTAGTAGTAAATGGTATAGTGGTATACTGTAGTAGTAAATGGTATAGTGGTATACTGTAGCAGTAAATGGTATAATGGTATACTGTAGTAGTAAATGGTATAGTGGTATACTGTAGCAGTAAATGGTATAGTGGTATACTGTAGCAGTAAATGGTATAGTGGTATACATTAGTAGTAAATGGTATAGTGGTATACATTAGTAGTAAATGGTATAGTGGTATACATTAGTAGTAAATGGTATAGTGGTATACATTAGTAGTAAATGGTATAGTGGTATACTGTAGCAGTAAATGGTATAGTGGTATACTGTAGTAGTAAATGGTAAAGTGGTATACTGTAGTAGTAAATGGTATAGTGGTATACTGTAGTAGTAAATGGTATAGTGGTATACATTAGTAGTAAATGGTATAGTGGTATACTGTAGTAGTAAATGGTATAGTGGTATAATGTAGTAGTAAATGGTAAAGTGGTATACTGTAGTAGTAAATGGTATAGTGGTATACATTAGTAGTAAATGGTATAGTGGTATACATTAGTAGTAAATGGTATAGTGGTATACATTAGTAGTAAATGGTATAGTGGTATACATTAGTAGTAAATGGTATAGTGGTATACATTAGTAGTAAATGGTATAGTGGTATACATTAGTAGTAAATGGTATAGTGGTATACATTAGTAGTAAATGGTATAATGGTATACTGTAGTAGTAAATGGTATAGTGGTATATTGTAGTAGTAAATGGTATAGTGGTATACTGTAGCAGTAAATGGTATAATGGTATACTGTAGTAGTAAATGGTATAGTGGTATACTGTAGCAGTAAATGGTATAGTGGTATACTGTAGCAGTAAATGGTATAGTGGTATACTGTAGCAGTAAATGGTATAATGGTATAATGGTATACTGTAGCAGTAAATGGTATAGTGGTATACTGTAGTAGTAAATGGTATAGTGGTATACATTAGTAGTAAATGGTATAGTGGTATACATTAGTAGTAAATGGTATAGTGGTATACATTAGTAGTAAATGGTATAGTGGTATACATTAGTAGTAAATGGTATAGTGGTATACATTAGTAGTAAATGGTATAGTGGTATACATTAGTAGTAAATGGTATAGTGGTATACATTAGTAGTAAATGGTATAGTGGTATACATTAGTAGTAAATGGTATAGTGGTATACATTAGTAGTAAATGGTATAGTGGTATACATTAGTAGTAAATGGTATAGTGGTATACATTAGTAGTAAATGGTATAGTGGTATACATTAGTAGTAAATGGTATAGTGGTATACATTAGTAGTAAATGGTATAGTGGTATACATTAGTAGTAAATGGTATAGTGGTATACATTAGTAGTAAATGGTATAGTGGTATACTGTAGCAGTAAATGGTATAGTGGTATACTGTAGCAGTAAATGGTATAGTGGTATACTGTAGCAGTAAATGGTATAGTGGTATACTGTAGCAGTAAATGGTATAGTGGTATACTGTAGCAGTAAATGGTATAGTGGTATACTGTAGCAGTAAATGGTGTAGTGGTATACATTAGTAGTAAATGGTATAGTGGTATACTGTAGTAGTAAATGGTATAGTGGTATACTGTAGTAGTAAATGGTATAGTGGTATACTGTAGTAGTAAATGGTATAGTGGTATACATTAGTAGTAAATGGTATAGTGGTATACATTAGTAGTAAATGGTATAGTGGTATACTGTAGTAGTAAATGAGTAGTGGTATACATTAGTAGTAAATGGTATAGTGGTATACTGTAGTAGTAAATGGTGTAGTGGTATACATTAGTAGTAAATGGTGTAGTGGTATACATTAGTAGGAAATGGTATAGTGGTATACTGTAGCAGTAAATGGTATAGTGGTATACTGTAGCAGTAAATGGTATAGTGGTATACATTAGTAGTAAATGGTATAGTGGTATACTGTAGCAGTAAATGGTATAGTGGTATACTGTAGCAGTAAATGGTATAGTGGTATACTGTAGCAGTAAATGGTATAGTGGTATACTGTAGCAGTAAATGGTATAGTGGTATGCTGTAGCAGTAAATGGTATAGTGGTATACATTAGTAGTAAATGGTATAGTGGTATACTGTAGCAGTAAATGGTATAGTGGTATACTGTAGCAGTAAATGGTGTAGTGGTATACATTAGTAGTAAATGGTATAGTGGTATACTGTAGCAGTAAATGGTATAGTGGTATACATTAGTAGTAAATGGTATAGTGGTATACTGTAGCAGTAAATGGTATAGTGGTATACTGTAGTAGTAAATGGTATAGTGGTATACTGTAGCAGTAAATGGTGTAGTGGTATACATTAGTAGTAAATGGTATAGTGGTATACATTAGTAGTAAATGGTATAGTGGTATACTGTAGCAGTAAATGGTATAGTGGTATACTGTAGTAGTAAATGGTATAGTGGTATACTGTAGCAGTAAATGGTGTAGTGGTATACATTAGTAGTAAATGGTATAGTGGTATACATTAGTAGTAAATGGTATAGTGGTATACTGTAGCAGTAAATGGTATAGTGGTATACTGTAGCAGTAAATGGTATAGTGGTATACTGTAGCAGTAAATGGTGTAGTGGTATACATTAGTAGTAAATGGTATAGTGGTATACTGTAGCAGTAAATGGTATAGTGGTATACTGTAGTAGTAAATGGTATAGTGGTATACTGTAGTAGTAAATGGTATAGTGGTATACTGTAGTAGTAAATGAGTAGTGGTATACATTAGTAGTAAATGGTATAGTGGTATACTGTAGTAGTAAATGAGTAGTGGTATACATTAGTAGTAAATGGTGTAGTGGTATACATTAGTAGTAAATGGTGTAGTGGTATACATTAGTAGTAAATGGTATAGTGGTATACTGTAGCAGTAAATGGTATAGTGGTATACTGTAGCAGTAAATGGTATAGTGGTACACTGTAGTAGTAAATGGTATAGTGGTATACATTAGTAGTAAATGGTATAGTGGTATACTGTAGTAGTAAATGGTATAGTGGTATACTGTAGCAGTAAATGGTATAGTGGTATACTGTAGCAGTAAATGGTATAGTGGTATACTGTAGCAGTAAATGGTATAGTGGTATACTGTAGCAGTAAATGGTATAGTGGTATACTGTAGTAGTAAATGGTATAGTGGTATACTGTAGTAGTAAATGGTATAGTGGTATACTGTAGCAGTAAATGGTATAGTGGTATACTGTAGTTGTAAATGGTATAGTGGTACACTGTAGTAGTAAATGGTATAGTGGTATACATTAGTAGTAAATGGTATAGTGGTATACTGTAGTAGTAAATGGTATAGTGGTATACATTAGTAGTAAATGGTATAGTGGTATGCATTAGTAGTAAATGGTATAGTGGTATACTGTAGCAGTAAATGGTATAGTGGTATACTGTAGTTGTAAATGGTATAGTGGTACACTGTAGTAGTAAATGGTATAGTGGTATACATTAGTAGTAAATGGTATAGTGGTATACTGTAGTAGTAAATGGTATAGTGGTATACTGTAGCAGTAAATGGTATAGTGGTATACTGTAGTAGTAAATGGTATAGTGGTATACTGTAGTAGGAAATGAGTAGTGGTATACATTAGTAGTAAATGGTATAGTGGTATACTGTAGCAGTAAATGGTATAATGGTATAATGGTATACTGTAGTAGTAAATGAGTAGTGGTATACATTAGTAGTAAATGGTATAGTGGTATACTGTAGCAGTAAATGGTATAATGGTATATTGGTATACTGTAGTAGGAAATGAGTAGTGGTATACATTAGTAGTAAATGGTATAGTGGTATACTGTAGCAGTAAATGGTATAATGGTATAATGATACAATGTAGTAGTAAATGGTATAATGGTATAATGGTATATAGTAGTAGTAAATGGTATAATGGTATACTGTAGTAGTAAATGGTATAATGGTATATAGTAGTAGTAAATGGTATAGTGGTATACTGTAGTAGTAAATGGTATAGTGGTATACTGTAGCAGTAAATGGAATAATGGTATACTGTATTAGTAAATGGTATTATGGTATAATGGTATAATGGTATACTGTAGTAGTAAATGGTATAGTGGTATACTGTAGTAGTAAATGGTATAATGGTATAATGGTATACTGTAGTAGTAAATGGTATAATGGTATAATGGTATAATGGTATACTGTAGTAGTAAATGGTATACTGGTATAATGGTATACTGTAGTAGTAAATGGTATAATGGTATAATGGTATACTGTAGTAGTAAATGGTATATTGGTATAATGGTATAATGGTATACTGTAGTAGTAAATGGTATAATGGTATAATGGTATAATGGTATACTGTAGTTGTAAATGGTATAATGGTATACTGTAGTAGTAAATGGTATAATGGTATAATGGTATAATGGTATACTGTAGTTGTAAATGGTATAATGGTATAATGGTATACTGTAGTAGTAAATGGTATAATGGTATGCTGTAGCAGTAAATATTTCAAACACACCAAACTGTTGGACGATAGTGTACCTTAATTTGAACCTTTATTTCCTCAAATTGCCTTTTAGTATGTTAGTACTTGCTTAATGTTTTCATGCTTTGGTGTAATTCTCCTTTCTGGATGAGGCTTAAAATACACTGAACCACACTATATCAACACAACACGCACCAATTTCAAATAGTTTATGGAGTTACAGTTCATGTAGGGAAATCACTCAATTGAAATCTATTCACTAGGCCCTTAAATATGAATTTCGAATGACTGGGGATACAGAGTTGATCAGGCTGTTGATTATGGCCTGTGGAATGTTGTCCCACTCCTCTTCAATGGCCTTGCAAAGTTGCTGGATATTGGAACTGGAACACACTGTTGTACACGTCGATCCAGAGCATCCCCAACATGCTCAATTGTTGATGTGTCTGGTGAGTATGCAGGACATTTTCAGCTTTCATGAATTGTGTACGGATCCTTGCGACATGTGGCCGTGCATTATCATGCTGAAACATGAGGTGATGGCGGCGGATGAATGGCACGACAATGGGCCTCAGGATCTCATCACGATACCTCTGTGCGTTCAAAATTACATTTATAAAATGCAATTGCGCTCGTTGCCCATAGCTTATACCTGCCCATATAATAACCCCACCACCATGGAGCGCTCTGTTCACAAAGTTGACGTCAGCCAACTTTCAGCCAACCGTCGGCCAACTGCTCGCCCACACGACGCTATACAGTTGAAACCAGAATTCATCCGGGAAGAGCACACTTCTCCAGCGTGCCAGAGGCCATCGAAGGTAAGCTTCTGTCCACGGAAGTCAGTTACAACTCCAAACTGCAGTCAGGTCAAGACCCTGGTGAGGACAACAAGCACACAGATGAGCTTCCCTGAGACGCTTTACAACACCGCAGTCAGGTCAAGACCCTGGTGAGGACGACGAGCACACAGATGAGCTTCCCTAAGACGCTTTACAACACCGCAGTCAGGTCAAGACCCTGGTGAGGACGACGAGCACGCAGATGAGCTTCCCTGAGACGCTTTACAACACCGCAGTCAGGTCAAGACCCTGGTGAGGACGACGAGCACACAGATGAGCTTCCCTGAGACGCTTTACAACACCGCAGTCAGGTCAAGACCCTGGTGAGGACAACGTGCACACAGATGAGCTTCCCTGAGACGCTTTACAACACCGCAGTCAGGTCAAGACCCTGGTGAGGACAACGGGCACACAGATGAGCTTCCCTGAGACGCTTTACAACACCGCAGTCAGGTCAAGACCCTGGTGAGGACAACGGGCACACAGATGAGCTTCCCTGAGACGCTTTACAACACTGCAGTCAGGTCAAGACCCTGGTGAGGACGACGAGCACACAGATGAGCTTCCCTAAGACGCTTTACAACACCGCAGTCAGGTCAAGACCCTGGTGAGGACGACGAGCACGCAGATGAGCTTCCCTAAAACTGTTTCCGACAGTTTTTGCAGAATTTCTTTGACTGTGCAAACCCACAGTTTCGTCAGCTGTCCAGGTGGCTGGTCTCAAATGAATCCCGCAGGTGAAGAAGACGGATGTGGAAGACATGGGTTGTCATGGTTACGCTAGGTCTGCAGTTGTGAGGCCGGTTGAAAGTCCTGTCTCTAAAACTACACTGTAGGTGGCTTATGGTAGAGAAATTAACATTGAATTCTCTGGCAACAGCTCTGTTGGACATTCCTGCAGTCAACATGCCAATTGCACTCTCCTTCAAAACAGTGGCGTTGTGTTGTGTGTCAAAATTGTACATTTAATAGCAGTCTTTTACTGTCCCTACGGGTAAGTAAGTAAGGCTGTTTAATTATCTTCTTGATATGCCACACTTTTCAGGTGATTATTTTGGCAAAGGAGAACAGGTTTGAGAGAAATAAAACTTTGTGACGATTTAACATTTCTGGGATCTTTTATTTCAGCTCATGAAACATTGAAACCATTGCATTACATGTTGCATTAATATTTTTTGTTCAATTGTACGTGATATAATCTTTCTGTGTCACGTCATTGGGCAAAACACAGAGCCCTAGCCATAACAAAACCGTAAACACAACATCTCTATGAAGTACTCTCTATGGGAGTATTACTGCATATTAAAAACATACCTTGACTTGCTCCTTGATACCACTGGTAGAAAAACAACATGTTTCACATAAAACCTACTGATGTTGTTTAGAAAGTTAAACACAAAACCCCCACAGATAAAGTGCTTTTCCACAGCAACGATAATAACCCGGGCCAGACAGAAGTAGGTCCAATCTGACATTATTTACATGACGGTATAAGATGATGCTAAGTTGTATATTGTATATTGTTATCTCTGTTATATTGTTGTAATATTGGCTATCAGTTCAGTTCTACAGGCAAGACGATAATAACAAAACCAACAACACCACATAGACATACAGTGCCTTGCGAAAGTATTCGGCCCCCTTGAACTTTGCGACCTTTTGCCACATTTCAGACTTCAAACATAAAGATATAAAACTGTATTTTTTTGTGAAGAATCAACAACAAGTGGGACACAATCATGAATTGAATCATCATGAATAATGAATAATTATGAATATTATAATGAATAATTTTGCACGCCCAATTTTTCAGTTTTTGATTTGTTAAAAAAGTTTGAAATATCCAATAAATGTCGTTCCACTTCATGATTGTGTCCCACTTGTTGTTGATTCTTCACACAAAAATACAGTTTTATATCTTTATGTTTGAAGCCTGAAATGTGGCCAAAGGTCGCAAAGTGCAAGGGGGCCGAATACTTTCGCAAGGCACTGTACATGATTCCATATGTGTTATGTCATAATGTTGATGTCTTCACTATAATTCTACAATAAAAATGAAGAAAAACCCTTGAATGAGTCGGTGTGTCCAGACTTTTGACTGGTACTGCACTTTACAGTTTAAAGTAATTCTAGCAATTACGTCAAATATATAGAGTTTATAAAATGAACCAGATGACGTTAAAACATTAAAACGGGACTGCACTGAGCACCAGCCTTGCTCTCTCTCTCTCCCATCTCTCTTCATTCAGCACTGCCCGTACCTGTGATAAATGTCTATAGTTTCCGTGGAGACGTCCTCTGACGTCGCGGCTCGTGAAAAGGCCAGAAAAACGTTTCAGTCATTTTCAGCTTTTGACAGCAGAGAGGAGTGTTCACGGGCCATTCAGCCAAACGGACAGCAGAGATGATTGATTCTGTGTTTGGTGAGAGAGGAGAGATGGAGCTCCTTACCTCCGGAACACGGAACACTCAGTCAGAACACAGAACACTCAGTCAGAACACGGAACACTCAGTCAGAACACGGAACACTCAGTCAGAACACAGAACACTCAGTCAGAACACGGAACACTCAGTCAGAACACGGAACACTCAGTCAGAACACGAAACACTCAGTCGGAAATATCAGCCAGAATTTGGAACACTCATTCAGAACACGGAACACTCAGTCAGAACACAGAACACTCAGTCAGAACACGAAACACTCAGTCGGAACATGGAACACTCAGTCAGAACACGAAACACTCAGTCAGAACACGAAACACTCAGTCGGAAATATCAGCCAGAATTTGGAACACTCATTCAGAACATGGAACACTCAGTCAGAACACGAAACACTCAGTCAGAACACGTAACACTCAGTCAGAACACGAAACACTCAGTCAGAACACGAAACACTCAGTCAGAACACGAAACACTCAGTCGGAAATATCAGCCAGAATTTGGAACACTCATTCAGAACACGGAACACTCAGTCAGAACATGGAACAATCAGTCAGAACACAGAACACTCAGTCAGAACACAGAACACTCAGTCAGAACACGGAACACTCAGTCAGAACACGGAACACTCAGTCAGAACATGGAACACTCAGCCAGAACATGGAACACTCAGTCAGAACACGGAACATTCAGATCACAGCAAACACCCGGAATGCCTTTCCTCCTGGTGGGTTCTGAAGACTGGTGGGGAGAGCGGAGGGGAGGGGGGAGAGGAGGGGTGAGAGGGAGAGGAGGAGTGGACAGAAAACAGGAATCAGTCAGGCTGCCTGTGAAATGCGTCAGAATCTCACCGTCCTGGACGTTCTACCCAGACAGGCAGACAGACATAATGACAGCTGA
>NC_088239.1:98004-108004 GCF_036934945.1 Oncorhynchus masou masou | reverse complement strand
ACATATTCATAAGACTAGGCGTATAGCTAAGATCCATTGAGGTGTGACCGCAAGCACGTGAGACATCGCATGGGTTTCCAATCTGCAGGAAGTCAACTGTGTGGAACCTTGCAGGAAGGAGCACATTATAGTGTGAACTGTGACAGAACGCAGCTATATGGTTGAGCCCTCGTACTGACACAATTATGATTCATTGGGCCTTAACCATCTTCAACGGTGAATGGTTCACTGCTCCATTTGTGCTCATCTTATAATAAAGTTGTTTGAAGAATCTGCAGTCTCTCTCTTTAGATTTTCTGCCACAAAGAGGGAGAGGAAGAGTGAGAGAGGGAAGAGGGAGAGAAGAGAGCGAGGAAGAGGGAGAGAGGGAAGAGAGAGAGGAAGAGGGAGAGGAAGAGGGAGAGAAGAGAGAGAGGAAGAGGGAGAAAGGGAAGAGGGAGAGGAGAGGGAGGGAGAGAAGAGAGGGAGGAAGAGGGAGAGAGGGAAGAGGGAGAGAAGAGAGAGAGGGAGAGGGAGAGAGGGAAGAGGAAGAGAAGAGAGAGAGGAAGAGGGAGAGAGGGAAGAGGGAGATAAGAGAGAGAGAAGGGGAAGAGGGAGAGAAGAGGGAGAGGAACAGGGAGAGAAGAGAGAGAGGAAGAGGGAGAGAGGGAAGAGGGAGAGAAGAGAGAGAGAAGTGGAAGAGGGAGAGAAGAGGGAGAGGAACAGGGAGAGAAGAGAGAGAGGAAGAGGGAGAGAGGGAAGAGGAAGGAGAGAGAGAGAGGAAGTGGAGAGAGGGAAGAGGGAGACAAGAGAGAGAGGAAGAGGGAGAGAGGGAAGAGAGAGAGGAAGAGGGAGAGAAGAGAGAGAGGAAGAGGGAGAGAGGGAAGAGGGAGAGAAGAGGGGAGAGGGAGAGGGGGAGGGAGAGAGGGAGAGAAGAGAGAGAGAGGAAGAGGAGAGAGGGAAGAGGGAGAGAAGAGAGAGAGAGAAGGGGAAGAGGGAGAGAAGAGGGAGAGGAACAGGGAAAGAAGAGAGAGAGGAAGAGGGAGAGAGGGAAGAGGGAGAGAAGAGAGAGAGGAAGAGGGGGAGAGGGAAGAGGGAGAGAGGGAAGAGGGAGAGAGAAGGGGAAGAGAGAAGTGGAAGAGAGGAAAGAGGGAGAGAAGAGAGAGAGGAAGAGGGAGAGAGAAGAGGGAGAGGGAGAGAGGGAAGAGTGAGAGAGAGAAGGGGAAGAGAGAAGAGGAAGAGGGAGAGAGGGAAGTGGGAGAGAAGAGAGAGGAAGAGGGAGAGAGAAGAGGAAGAGGGAGAGAGAAGAGGATGAGGGAGAGAGGGAAGAGGGAGAGAGGAAGAGGGAGAGAGAAGAGGAATAAGGGAGAGAGGGAAGAGGGAGAGATAAGGGGACGAGAGAAGAGGAAGAGGGAGAGAGGGAAGAGGGAGAGAAGAGAGAGAGGAAGAGGGAGAGAGAAGAGGAAGAGGGAGAGAGGGAAGAGGGAGAGAGGGAAGAGGGAGAGAGGGAAGAGGGAGAGAGAAGAGGAAGAGGGAGAGGGAAGAGGAAGAGGGAGAGAGGGAAGAGGGAGAGAGAAGGGGAAGAGAGAAGAGGAAGAGCGAGAGAGGGAAGAGGGAGAGAAGAGAGAGAGAGAAGAGAGAGAGGAAGAGGGAGAGAGAAGGGGAAGAGAGGTAGAGATATAAAGATGTGGGACAGACAGAGAGGCTGAGAGTGAGAAAGAGGGTCAAGAGAGACCAAAGAGAGAGGGAGAGAAGTAAGAAAGGAAGAGAGAGAACACTGAGGAACCTCGGTAGTCAAGACTGAATCAGAAACTCTACAACAGCCCTATGTCTCTCCCTTTGGTTCCTTCCCTATATATGTCCCTCTCTTTGGTCCCTTCCCTACAACAGCCCTGTGATCTGAGGTATGACATCATGAAACATCAGGGATTCTAAGAACACACCAGATTCTCCACTGACCTGAGATTTGACATCGTGGAACATCAGGGATTCTAAGAACACACCAGATTCTCCACTGACCTGAGATTTGACATCGTGAAACATCAGGGATTCTAAGAACACACCAGATTCTCCACTGACCTGAGATTTGACATCGTGAAACATCAGGGATTCTAAGAACACACCAGATTTGCCTCTGAGCTGAGTCACTTACATCTGAATAGATTCCGGTTCCGATGACCCGTGATATGTTAGGGTTCTCCTCCAAGCAGTTCTGGGGGCAATATAACCTGCAAACAGACAGGATCAGTGGAGCTTAATGTTTAGTATTTACTCTATAAGGGGGTAGTGTTGTGAGATGAGAGAGGGTAGATGAAAGAGATAGAGAGTCAGAGAGAGAGACCATGCCCACAACCTATTTAGATCTAGATCAGACCTTAGAAATAAATAAGGAAATTATCTCAACAGATAAGAATGTCTTCCTGTGTGTTACCTACTGTATATCCGCCCAATAGAATCCACCTACTTTAACGAAGACATCTCCTTCATGCTAGAAGGGGAGATCAACCATTTCCAGTCCCAGAGACAGGTACTATTCTATATGTCCTAGACGGCAGAACTGGACAAGAACCTGACACCCTCAGCTCACAGGGGGACAAACACCTGCCTGCAGGTGACAGCATTCCCTTCCCAAATATGCCCCCCTAGGCACAACTATGACAAAACAACCAACAAAAACGGGTCACATCTCCTGCAGCTCTGTCACACGCTGGGTCTGTACAGAGTCAATGGTAGGCTTCGAGGGGACTCCTATGGTAGGTACACCTATAGCTCTGTCACACGCTGGGTCTGTACAGAGCCAATGGTAGGCTTCGAGGGGACTCCTACGGTAGGTACACCTATAGCTCATCTCTTGGTAGTAGTACTGTAGACTACTTTATCACCGACCTCAACCCAGAGTCTCTCAGAGCAATATTTATGGCCCGTGGAAAAAAAAGGGCAACCAGTTGAGCACAAACAACATTGTAAATACCACCAATACTTAAGTGTTTATTTCACTTGCTTTGGCTATGTAAACACATTTCTCATGCCAGTAAAGAGACAGAGAGAGAGAGACAGAGAGAGAGAGACAGAGAGAGAGAGACAGAGAGACAGAGAGACAGAGAGACAGAGAGACAGAGAGACAGAGAGACAGAGAGAGAGAGACAGAGAGAGAGAGAGAGAGAGAGCGTGTCATGATCGTACCTTGGGCAGTGCTTTACTAGTTTTTGATATGAACACATCTGAGCCACCGTGGTCTCACAGCTGATAGCTTTCACTGGAAGGCAGGAAGGAGGCTGATATCAGGCCCAAGGAGACAGGACTTGAATGCAATCTAATTCAGTTAATTCCATATTTGTTGTACTGTACTGACCTGCTACTTTGGAGATGATAAAAGAGTTGGCGCTCTGATACTTCCTGTAAAGGTAAAAAAAAAAAAACACACATTGTTATGATTCCACAATTCTGCTAACTTTCCCAATTTCCAGAAATCCTGGTTGGAAGTTTCCCAGAATCAGAAGGAAATAAGCATGACATTCGTAAATCTCCACCCAGGTTCTCTGGAAAACGCCACCAGAGTTTTGCATCCCTGCACATTGTTATTCCTCTGTTCACACTTTCTCCAAACAGGAGATAAATCTAAAATCTTTTCAACAGAGAGCGGAAATGATATGAAGGGTTATAAAGGGTTAACCAGACCCTATTAAAAGTAGATTCTAGAATAAAAAGCATCGAGCCAAAAGCTTAAGACCCTGAGTATCCCAGCCATGTCCTCTGAACTAAGAAGTTAATTTGTTTGTCAGGAAAACCAGGGAATTGACTGAAAGTTTGCAACCCTATTGGGAGCATGTAGAGTGTAACTTTCATACTTTATTTTTCTACAGTTTACTCTTCGCTATTCAGCACCTCTACAAACATGTCTGGGTGTGTGCAAGCTCACGCTTTTTACACATTTTATGACTCGGACATGGACATGTGTTACAAGGGAGGTTGGTGGCACCTTAAATGGGGAGGATGGGGCTTGTAGTAATGGCTGGAATGGAATAAGTGTAACGGTATCAAATGCATCAAAAATATGTTTTCCATTTGTTTGATTGCCATTCCATTGGCTCCGTTCCAGACAATATGTTTTGCCGTCCTGCCCTCAGCTGATGTGATGCCTTCACTTGCCTCGCACCTGTCGAATTGATAGCTTTTTGTCAGTGGTTGTCAAGAGGACAATGAGATATGTTGGGCAAAGAGATAGCGTTTGCAAGACAGATGACGCTTCCATACCCGAGAGACTGAACTCCATTCTTGTTGGACTTGATGAAGAAGTCCCTCCTGCCTTGTCTGGTGACGTCCAGCCATCCTCCATCTGGGTCTACCACGCCAGAGTGGAGGCCAGCACGGCAGATACTGGATTGCTGTAAAGTTTACAGTGTAAAGTTAGTACAGTGTAAAGTTAGTACAGTGTAAAGTTAGTGCAGTGTAGAGTTAGTACAGTGTACAGTTAGTACAGTGTAGAGTTAGTACAGTGTACAGTTAGCACAGTGTAAAGTTAGTACAGTGTAAAGTTTACAATGTAAAGTTAGTACAGTGTAAAGTTAGTACAGTGTACAGTTAGTACAGTGTAGAGTTAGTACAGTGTACAGTTAGTACAGTGTAAAGTTAGCACAGTGAAAAGTTAGTACAGTGTACAGTTAGCACAGTGTAAAGTTTACAATGTCAAGTTTACAATGTAAAGTTAGTACAGTGTAAAGTTAGTACAGTGTACAGTTAGTACAGTGTACAGTTAGTACAGTGTAAAGTTAGTACAGTGTACAGTTAGCACAGTGTAAAGTTAGTACAGTGTAAAGTTTACAATGTAAAGTTAGTACAATGTAAAGTTTGTACAGTGTACAGTTAGTACAGTGTAGAGTTAGTGCAGTGTACAGTTAGTACAGTGTAAAGTTAGTACAGTGTACAGTTAGTGCAGTGTAAAGTTAGTACGGTGTACAGATAGTACAGTGTAAAGTTTACAATGGAAAGTTAGCACAGTGTAAAGTGTACAGTGTAAAGTTGGTGCCGTGTAAAGTGTACAGTGTAAATTAGTACCGTGTAAAGTGTACAGTGTAAAGTTGGTACCGTGTAAAGTGTACAGTGTAAAGTTGGTACAGTGTAAAGTTTACATTGTAAAGTTAGTAGACTGTACATTCAAATTCATTATGCCGCTGTAGTTACCCTGCATCAGCTCAGCATTGTAAAGTAAAGTTTACAGTGTAAAGTTAGTAGACTGTACATTCAAATTCATTGTGCCGCTTTAGTTACCCTGCATCAGCTCAGCATTTTGATGAACCTATTCAGTATAAGTCTTTGTCCCAACTGGTATCATATTGCCTACAATACTTTATACCAGGGCCCATAATGCACTACTTTAGACTTGGGCCCATAATGCACTACTTTAGACCAGGGCCCAAAGTGCACTCTTTTAGACCAGGGCCCATAATGTATTACTTTTAGACCAGGACTCATAATGCATTACTTTTAGACCAGGGCCCAGAGGAAATAGGGTGTAATTTGAGACACAGATTGATAATGTATAATAATGTAATCACCATCTCATAGTGTACTGTCCCAACCACCTTCCCTGTGGACTTTAGACAGCCGGCAGGACACTCGTACCTGAGGAGAACACAGCTGGTGAATAAATCCTCACAGTGCATTAGGGTTGGTGTCAATTTCAATTTAAGTCCATTTTTTGTTTATTGAGAAGTATTTGAAAATGATAGAATTTTTAATTTCTGTGTACTTCCTGAAATGACTGACTTAAATTTGAATTGACCCCCAACTGTCACGTGTGCTCCCTGTCTGGCCTCGAGGTCACCAGGCGGCTCGTTATGGCTCACACCTGTCACCAGGTCTGATGACGCGCACCTGAGCGTCATCGGACTCAACAGGACTCCATCACTTCCCTTCCCTATATGTGTCACTCCCTTTGGTTCCTTCCCTATATATGTCTCTCCCTTTGGTTCCTTCCCTATATATGTCCCTCCCTTTGGTTCCTTCCCTATATATGTCTCTCCCTTTGATTCCTTCCCTATATCTGTCAATCCCTTTGGTTCCTTCCCTATATCTGTCACTCCCTTTGTGTTCTCTCGGAAAGGGCCCAGTCTACCAGGGAGGCATTGTGTCCTCTGTGAAGGGGACCAGTCTACCAGGGAGGCATTGTGTCCTCTGTGAAAGGGCCCAGTCTACCAGGGAGGCATTGTGTTCTCTGTGAAGGGGACCAGTCTACCAGGGAGGCATTGTGTCCTCTGTGAAGGGACCAGTCTATCAGGGAGCCATTGTGTCCTCTGTGAAAGGGACCAGTCTACCAGGGAGGCATTGTGTTCTCTGTGAAGGGGACCAGTCTACCAGGGAGGCATTGTGTCCTCTGTGAAGGGACCAGTCTATCAGGGAGCCATTGTGTCCTCTGTGAAAGGGACCAGTCTATCAGGGAGGCATTGTGTCCTCTGTGAAGGGGACCAGTCTATTAGGGAGGCATTGTGTCCTCTGTGAAGGGACCAGTCTACCAGGGAGGCATTGTGTCCTCTGTGAAGGGGCCCAGTCTATCAGGGAGGCATTGTGTCCTCTGTGAAGGGACCAGTCTACAAGGTGTGGCATTGTGTCCTCTGTGAAGGGACCAGTCTATCAGGGAGGCATTGTGTCCTCTGTGAAGGGGACCAGTCTACCAGGGAGGCATTGTGTCCTCCCAGAAGGGACCAGTCTATCAGGGAGGCATTGTGTCCTCTGTGAAGGGGACCAGTCTACCAGGGAGGCATTGTGTCCTCTGTGAAGGGACCAGTCTATCAGGGAAGCATTGTGTCCTCTGTGAAGGGGACCAGTCTATTAGGGAGGCATTGTGTCCTCTGTGAAGGGACCAGATCCAGTCTGAAGGGGACCAGTCTACCAGGGAGGCATTGTGTCCTCTGTGAAGGGACCAGTCTATCAGGGAAGCATTGTGTCCTCTGTGAAGGGGACCAGTCTATTAGGGAGGCATTGTGTCCTCTGTGAAGGGGACCAGTCTACCAGGGAGGCATTGTGTCCTCTGTGAAGGGACCAGTCTATCAGGAGGCATTGTGTCCTCTGTGAAGGGGAACAGTCTATCATTGTGTCCTCTGTGAAGGGGAGGGGCATTGTGTCCTCTGTGAAGGGACCAGTCTACCAGGAGGCATTGTGTCCTCTGTGAAGGGACCAGTCTATCAGGGAAGGTCTATGAGGCATTGTGTCCTCTGTGAAGGAGTTGGATGGGGAGCTCCTCAACCACTGAATGGGTCTTTATTTATCAGTGGTAATATAGACAGGGACAGCTGATTTGAGACGATGTGTGTGTGTGTGGGGGGGGGGGGAGTTGTTTTTTCCTGTACCTGTTGCATGTGGTCCCTTTGCACTGATCTCGTAGCTTAGTGTCACAGGTCACAAGCTGAGCTGCAACACAGAACACACAGAGCTGTCAAGCTAACTAGCTATTCACATCTGTATCACACAGAACACACAGAGCTGTCAAGCTAAATAGCTATTCACAGCTGTCAAGCTAACTACATTCACGCTGTCAAGCTAACTAGCTATTCACATCCATAATACACTGAACTGTCAAGCTAACTACTGTAGCTATTCAGATCTATATCACACTATACTGTCAAGCTAACTAGCTATTCACGTCTGTAGCACACAGCTGTCAAGCTAACTAGCTGTGGACGTCTGTAGCACACAGCTGTCAAGCTAACTAGCTATTCACGTCTGTAGCACACATCTGTCAAGCTAACTAGCTATTCACGTCTGTAGCACACATCTGTCAAGCTAACTAGCTATTCACGTCTGTAGCACACAGAACACACACAGTGCTTTCATCTGCCTGTCTTTGTGTTAACCAGCACTACAAGAGACAACATATAGGCTAGTGACGTGTTTCTATGCTCTGAGGTGAAGTTTTTCTAGGTACAGATCTAGGATCAGCTTCACCTCCCCCAATCCTAAACTATTAGGGGAAAATGCTAAACTGAACCAAGATTAGCGTCTAGGTAACGTCTCGGAAAACCCAGTTCTAGGTATGGGAATCATGTTGGATTTTCTTGGCTAATTAAGGGAGGGTGCTCTTCAGACGAACAACTTTCCCAACAAATCACAAGTTTAGGTAGGCAGGGCTTGAAAATAATTCCCTCTGAAACATGACAGAGGTAGACACAATGCAGACGCAGATAGCTAGTCAGTGGTTGTAAGATTGTAATGCTAACATCACGGCGCATGCAAACCACTCATTGAGATATCCTCCGCAAACTCCATCTAGCTAGTTATCGGGAATGTTTACGTGCTTCTGCACCTGCATTGCTTTGCTGTTTGGGGTTTTAGGCTGGGTTTCTGCAATAGCATTTTGTGACATCAGCTGATGTAAGAAGGGCTTTATAAATACATTTGATTGATTGATTGACATTAATGGATAGGGCTTTGGCTGGATGTATACGGTTGATATATGCAGTGGGTATACGGTTGATATATGCAGTGGGTATACGGTTGATATAGGTGGGTATATGGTTGATATATGCAGTGGGTATACGGTTGATATAAGTGGGTATATGGTTGATATAGGTGGGTATACGGTTGATATAGGTGGGTATACGGTTGATATACAGTGAGTATATGGTTGATATAGGTGGGTATACGGTTGATATACAGTGAGTATACGGTTGATATAGGTGGGTATACGTTTGATATACAGTGAGTATACGGTTGATATAGGTGGGTATACGGTTGATATACAGTGAGTATACGGTTGAGGTGGGTATACAGGTGTGACGGTTGATATAGGTGGGTATTTGGATATACAGTGGGTATGCAGTGGATGTACAAATTACAGTAAAAAAGTAGGGAATACAGTAAAAAGGTCTTTGCCCCCTTCTGATTTTCTGTTTTTAAATATTTTTTTATATTGAATCTTAGCAGATCTTCACCCAAAACCTAATATTCAATAAAGTGAACCAGAGTTTACAAATAACAAAAACAATGGATATCTAGCTATCTTATCTATTTAAGGGATCAAGTGAATGCAACACCCAATCCCCCAGTGTGAAAAAGTAATTCCACCTTACACACAATATCTGGTTGTGTCATCTTTATCTCCAATTGCTGCAACCAAACTCTTCCTGTAGTTGTTTATCAGTCTCTCACATCACTGTGGAGGAATTTTGGCCCACTCTTCCATACGGAACTGCTTTATCTCAGCGACATTTGTGGGGTTTCAAGCACGAACTGCTCTTTCAAGTCCTGCCACAACATCTCAATTAGGATTAGGTCTGGACTTCTGAAACAAATGCTTTTAAGCCATTTTAAGGTTATTAGTGTAAAATGCAGCGTTTGGTTTTTGCATAACGGGACCTGTTGCCCCCCCCCCAAAATTAAAAAAAAAAATACATTTTGATTAATCTGTCCATAGAACATTCTTCCAAGAGTCTTGATGATCATCCAGGTGCTTTTTGCCAACTTTTTGGACGAGATGGGTTCCATTATGTCTGGTGTAAAAAGTCTAACTCTGCATTCCACAGTAAGAACCTCATACCAACGGTCACACCATAGCATTCCTGAAGTTGTCATAATTACTGTGTAAGTCTATGGGAAATGGGTGAGAACCATGAGCCCAGTAGGTTTTACATTTTACATTATCCAGAGCGCCTTACAGTCATTCATCTTAAGACAGCAAGGTGGGACAATCACATGTCACAGGCATATAAAGTGCCCTTTTCCTAAAAATGTAGCTGTCAGTAGAGTCAGAGTTGGAAAGGGTGGGTGGGGGGGGGGTCGAGGTGAGGAGGAGGATTATATAAGATACTGTTTGAAGAGGTGGGGTTTCAGATGTTTTCAGAAGATGGACAGGGACTCTGCTGTCCTAGCATCAGGGGGAAGACGGACAGGGACTCTGCTGTCCTAGCATCAGGGGGAAGATGGACAGGGACTCTGCTGTCCTAGTCATCAGGGGAAGATGGACAGGGACTCTGCTGTCCTAGCTTCAGGGGGAAGATGGACAGGGACTCTGCTGTCCTAGCATCAG
>NC_088239.1:48082-97904 GCF_036934945.1 Oncorhynchus masou masou | reverse complement strand
TACATAACATTACCTCTGGCCGGTTAATGCTACATACCATTACATCTGGCCTGTTAGTGCTACATAACATTACCTCTGGCCTGTTAATGCTACATAACATTACCTCTGGCCTGTTAATGCCACATAACATTACCTCTGGCCTGTTGATGCTACATAACATTACCTCTGGCCTGTTAATGCTACATAACATTACCTCTGGCCTGTTAATGCAACATAACATTACCTCTGGCCTGTTAATGCTACATAACATTACCTCTGGCCTGTTAATGCTACATAACATTACCTCTGGCCTGTTAATGCTACATAACATTACCTCTGGCCTGTTAATGCTACATAACATTACCTCTGGCCTGTTAATGCCACATAACATTACCTCTGGCCTGTTAATGCTACATAACATTACCTCTGGCCTGTTAATGCTACATAACATTACCTCTGGCCTGTTAATGCAACATAACATTACCTCTGGCCTGTTAATGCTACATAACATTACCTCTGGCCTGTTAATGCTACATAACATTACCTCTGGCCTGTTAATGCTACATAACATCACCTCTGGGTTATTAATGCTACATAACATTACCTCTGGCCTGTTAATGCTACATAACATTACTTCTGGCCTGTTAATGCTACATAACATTACCTCTGGCCTGTTAATGCCACATAACATTACCTCTGGCCTGTTAATGCCACATAACATTACCTCTGGCCTGTTAATGCCACATAACATTACCTCTGGCCTGTTAATGCCACATAACATTACCTCTGGCCTGTTAATGCTACATAACATTACCTCTGGCCTGTTAATGCTACATAACATTACCTCTGGCCCGTTAATGCTACATAACATTACCTCTGGCCTGTTAATGCTACATAACATTACCTCTGGCCCGTTAATGCTACATAACATTACCTCAGATAATTTAGTACAGTAACTTAGATAGCGAGATGAATGAGAGAAATAAATAATATTTCCTCCATTTTGAATTCAGGCTGAAATACAACAATAAGGGGAAATAACACTGTTTGAAGGCACTGTTGTGTTACAGCTTTATTCTAAAATTGATGAAATCATTTTTTCCCTTCATCAATCTACACGTAATACCCCATAATGACAAACCTTATTTATACCTTAATTATATAAGCATTCAGATGCAAAAAACATGTACAAATCAAAAATACCTTATTTATATAAGCATTCAGATGCTGTGCTGATGGACTCGAAATTGAGCTCAGGTGCATTCTGTTTCCATTGAGCATCATTGAGATGTTTCAACAACTTGATTGGAGGCCACCTGTGGTAAATTCAATTGATTGGACATGATTTGGAAAGGCACACACCTGTCTATATAAGGTCCCACAGTTGACAGTGCATGTCAGAGTACAAAACAAGCCATGAGGTCGAAGGAATTGTCCGTATAGCTCCGAGACAGGATTGTGTCGAGGTACAGATCAGGGGAAGGGCACCACAGAATGTCTGCAGCATTGAAGGTCCCCAAGAACACAGTGGCCTCCATCATTCTTAAATGGAAGAAGTTTGGAACCACCAAGACTCTTCCTAGAGCTGGCCTCCCGGCCAAAATGAGCAGTCTGGGGAGAAGAGCATTGGTCAGGGAGGTGACTAAGAACCTGATGGTCACTCTGACAGAGCTCCAGAGTTCCTCTGTGGAGATGGGAGAACCTTCCAGAAGGACAACCATCTCTGCAGCACTCCACCAATCAGGCCTTTATGGGAGAGTGACCAGATGGAAGCCACTCCTCAGTAAAAGTCACATGGCCACCCGCTTGGAGTTTACCAATTTTGACATTCGAGGTGTTTATGTTACTCGTCACTCAACAATGCCCTTTTCTTAAATCAAGTTTTCATCATACTATGTATGAATTTTAAAGATGTGTCCACAAAGCACAGCACCGTAGCTTTTAACGGTGCATTTTCTGCAGCCTTGTACCTGAAAACAAATACAAAACACAGGGCTATTTGTCAGGCCTCAGACAAATATGATATTAATGGCTGAGCTAATGCTTACCAGAGTGCCCTCTGCCCTTTGTGCTAGCCCAGGTTTCCTCTTTAATGGGTTTTACCATGCTGTAGGTGAGAGGGAGAAATAGCTTTCTGACCCCTGCCTGGTATTATGTATGAGGCCATTATCTCTCCATTCAGAGCTTCTTCTTGGATTTGTCCCAAATGGCACATTGTTCCCTATACAGTGCACTACTCTTGACCAGGGCCCAAAGCTCTGGAGTAGTCCTCTATATAACAAATAGGTTGCCATTTGGGATGCTTGCCTAGTCACATGTCTCTCCTCTCCTCTCCTCTCCTCTCCTCTCCTCTCCTCTCCTCCCTCTCCCTCTCCTCTCCTCTCCTCTCCTGTCTTTCCCCTTCTCTTCTCCTCTCCTCATTTTAACACCATCCCTCTGCCTTAAGGTGCCAACCAGCACTGCCCCCCCCCCTCTGGTGTGTGTCCTGTTCCTGCATGCCTGGGTAATGAGAAGAGGAGGGGCTACTGTGGAGGTCATTGTTGTTTATCTTGGCTGAATAAACCGCCTGATGAGATCAGTTGACGGATGGCCGGATGGAGGAGGAGAGAAGAGGAGAAGGAGGGGGAGAACCAACGCAACGAGTCACTCACACAGAGACTGCGTCCAAAATGCACCTCTTACCCTTTGTAGTGCCCTACATTTGAACAGGACCCATAGGGGACCCCATAGGGATCAGGTCTAAAGTAGTGCACCCTATTCCCTATGGGCCCTGTGGTCTAAAGTAGTGCACCCTATTCCCTTTGGGCCCTGTGGTCTAAAGTAGTGCACCCTATTCCCTATGGGCCCTGTGGTCTAAAGTAGTGCACTGTAAAGGGAATATGATGCCATTTGGGCCTACACAACCAGAGGTAGTGCTCATCTACTGTCTCCTCAACCAGAGGTACTGCTCCTGCTCATCTACTGTCTCCTCAACCAGAGGTACTGCTCATCTACTGTCTCCTCAATCTACTGTCTCCTCAACCAGAGGTAGTGCTCATCTACTGTCTCCTCAACCAGAGGTACTGCTCATCGACTGTCTCCTCAACCAGAGGTAGTGCTCCTCTACTGTCTCCTCAATCTACTGTCCTCCTCATCCAGACTGTCCTGCTCATCAAGGTAGTGCTCATCTACTGTCTCCTCAGCCAGAGGTCCTGCTCATCTACTGTCTTCTCAACCAGAGGTAGTGCTCATCTACTGTCTCCTCAACCAGAGGTCCTGCTCATCTACTGTCTCCTCAACCAGAGGTACTGCTCATCTACTGTCTCCTCAATCTACTGTCTCCTCAACCAGAGGTAGTGCTCATCTACTGTCTCCTCAACCAGAGGTAGTGCTCCTCTACTGTCTCCTCAACCAGAGGTAGTGCTCAACTACTGTCTCCTCAATCTACTGTCTCCTCAACCGGAGGTCCTGCTCATCAACTGTCTCCTCAATCTACTGTCTCCTCAACCAGAGGTACTGCTCCTCTACTGTCTCCTCAACCAGAGGTAGTGCTCATCTACTGTCTCCTCAATCTACTGTATCCTCAACCAAAGGTACTGGTCATCTACTGTCTCCTCAATCTACTGTCTCCTCAACCAGTGGTACTGCTCCTCTACTGTCTCCTCAATCTACTGTCTCCTCAACCAGAGGTAGTGCTCATCTACTGTCTCCTCAACCAGATGTCCTGCTCATCTACTGTCTCCTCAACCAGAGGTAGTGCTCATCTACTGTCTCCTCAATCTACTCTCTCCTCAAGCAGAGGTACTGCTCATCTACTGTCTCCTCAACCAGAGGTCCTGCTCATCTACTCTCTCCTCAGCCAGAGGTAGTGCTCCTGCTTACAGTCCCTTGCCTCCTCCTTTCATACCATCTACTGTCTCCTCAACCAGAGGTACTGCTCATCTACTGTCTCCTCAACCAGAGGTCCTGCTCATCTACTCTCTCCTCAGCCAGAGGTAGTGCTCCTGCTTACAGTCCCTTGCCTCCTCCTTTCATATCATCTCAAATAGATCAGGTAGAAAAGCCTCTTTCTGTTACGCTGTTATGTTTTCTCCTTCGTTGCACCAGATGGAATTATGAGGTGTTAATGTGAAGCAGGCCAGCCAGCCATGAGAGATGGAATTATGGGGTGTTGATGTGAAGCAGGCCAGCCAGCCATGAGAGATGGAATTATGGGGTGTTGATGTGAAGCAGGCCAGCCAGCCACGAGAGATGGAATTATGGGGTGTTGATGTGATGCAGGCCAGCCAACCATGAGAGATAGAATAATGGGGTGTTGATGTGATGCAGGCCAGCCAGCCATGAGACATAGCCTCTGCAGCAAAGGACACCTTAGTCACTATTTAGTGCAGTAATGTTGGGTAAACGCTACTGACCATCGACCCTAACAGTGCCCATGTATTTGGATGCAGACAGCAAACGCTCACCTGTTGGCTGGGCTGGTCCTGCATCCGTTGAGGTATTGAAGAATAGCAGATGCTTCTGCTCATGCCTTGCTACCCTGTCTTACCGTCTTACCGTCTTACCGCATTAACGCCTTAACGCCTTACCGTCTTACCGTCTTACTGTCTTACCGCCTTACAGTCTTACCGTCTTACCGTCTTACCGCCTTAACGCCTTACCGTCTTACCGTCTTACTGTCTTACCGCCTTACCGTCTTACCGTCTTACCGTCTTACCGTCTTACCGCCTTACCGTCTTACCGTCTTACCGCCTTACCGTCTTACCGGCTTATTACCTTATTACATTAATACCTCACTACCGTACTACCTCACTACCTCACTACGGTACTACCTCACTACTTTACTACGGTACTACCTCACTACTTTACTAACTTATTACCTTACTACCTCACTACCTCACTACGGTACTACCTCACTACCTCACTACCTCATTACCTCACTATGGTACTACCTCAATACCGTACTACCACTACCTCAATACCTCACTACCTCACTACCTCAATACCTCACTACCTCACTACCTTATTACCTTACTACCTTACTGCCTCACGACCTCACTACCTCAATACCTCAATACCTTACTACCTCACTACCTCAATACCTTGCTACCTCGCTACCTCACTACCTCACTATGGTACTACCTCAATACCGTACTACCTCACTACCTCACTACTGTACTACCTCACTACAGTACTAGCTCAGTACCCCACTACCTCACTACGGTACTACCTCAATACCATACTACCTCACTACCTCACTACCTCACTACCTCACTACCTCAATACCTTACTACCTCACTACCTCACTACTTTACTACCTTATTACCTTACTACCTTACTGCCTCACGACCTCATTACCTCACTAACCACAATACCTCAATACCTTACTACCTCACTACCTCAATACCTTACTACCTTACTACCTCACTACCTCACTAACCACAATACCTCAATACCTTACTACCTCACTACCTCATTACCTTACTACCTCACTACTCACTACCTCATTACCTTACCTCACCACATCAATACCTTACTGCCTTACTACCTCAATACCTTACTACCTTACTACATTACTACCTCACTACCTCACTACCGTACTGCCTTACTACCTTACTACCTCACTACCTCACTACCTCATTACCTTACTACCTCACTACCTCACTACGTCAATACCTTACTGCCTTACTACCTCATTACCTTACTACCTTACTACCTCACTACCTCACTACTGTACTACCTTACTACCTTACTACCTCAATACCTCAATACCTCAATACCTTACTACCTCACTACCTTACTACCTCACTGCCTCACTACCTTACTACCTTACTACCTCACTACCTCACTACCGTACTACCTCACTACCTTACTACCTTACTACCTTACTAACTTACTAACTTACTGCTTTACACAAACTCAAGGTTTAGAAGTAAAGGTCATCTGCAGATAGATGTGATTCATGCTAAAGCTTCTTCACACTGCAATACAACAACAACAGCAGATAGATGTGATTCATGCTAAAGCTTCTTCAGACTGCAATACAGCAACAGCAGATAGATGTGATTCATGCTAAAGCTTCTTCAGACTGCAATACAATAACAACAGCAGATAGATGTGATTCATGCTAAAGCTCCTTCAGACTGCAATACAACAACAACAGATAGATGTGATTCATGCTAAAGCTTCTTCAGACTTGGCTTCTTTCTAGGTGTCCTAGTTCCTCTAGAATAGGGGTTTTCAACCTGTTTGGGGCCGGGGACCCCCTTCAAAATCAGAACACAACTCCAGTGTGATACAAATTGTCTACCAGGAGCTTTTACGACTACAGTGCCTACCTGGACGAATCAAGTCTTGGGCCAAGGGAAACAACATTTAAAAGGCCTGCCTCTTAGCGCAAGAGATAACATTTTCATTTATCAAGCAAATTTTCTGCTTATTTACTGCTTTCTATTTAATATCCTGCTTATTTCCTGTTTTCTACGTAATGACTGCTTATTTCCTGTTTTCTACGTCATGACTGCCTATTTCCTGTTTTCTACGTAATGACTGCTTATTTCCTGTTTTCCATGTAATGACTGCCTATTTCCTGTTTTCTACGTAATGACTGCTTATTCCTATTTTCTATGTAATTTCCTGCTTATTTCCTGTTTTCTACGTAATGACTGCTTATTTCCTGTTTTCTATGTAATGACTGCCTATTTCCTGCTTTCTATTTAATTTCCTGCTTATTTCCTGTTTTTTCTACATAATGACTGCTTATTTCCTTTTCTACATAATGACTGCTTATTTCTGTTTTCCATGTAATGACTGCTTATTTCCTGTTTTTTTCTTACATAATGACTGCTTATTTCCTGTTTTCCATGTAATGACTGCTTATTTCCTGTTTTCTATGTAATGAATGCTTATTTCCTTTTTCTACATAATGACTGCTTATTTCCTGTTTTCTACATAATGACTGCTTATTTCCTGTTTTCTACATAATGACTGCTTATTTCCTGTTTTCTACATAATGACTGCTTATTTCCTGTTTTCTACGTAATGAATGCTTATTTCCTTTTTCTACATAATGACTGCTTATTTCCTGTTTTCTACATAATGACTGCTTATTTCCTGTTTTCTATGTAATGAATGCTTATTTCCTGTTTTCTACATAATGACTGCTTATTTCCTGTTTTCCATGTAATGAATGCTTATTTCCTGTTTTCCATGTAATGACTGCTTATTTCCTGTTTTCTATGTAATGACTGCTTATTTCCTGTTTTCTACATAATGACTGCTTATTTCCTGTTTTCTACATAATGACTGCTTATTTCCTGTTTTCTACATAATGACTGCTTATTTCCTGTTTTCTACATAATGACTGCTTATTTCCTTTTTCTACATAATGACTGCTTATTTCCTGTTTTCTATGTAATTTCCTGCTTATTTCCTGTTTTCTACGTAATGACTGCTTATTTCCTGTTTTCTACATAATGACTGCTTATTTCCTGTTTTCCATGTAATGACTGCTTATTTCTGTTTTCTACATAATGACTGCTTATTTCCTGTTTTCCATGTAATGACTGCTTATTTCCTGTTTTCTACATAATGACTGCTTATTTCCTGTTTTCTACATAATGACTGCTTATTTCCTGTTTTCCATGTAATGACTGCTTATTTCCTGTTTTCTACATAATGACTGCTTATTTCCTGTTTTCTACATAATGACTGCTTATTTCCCTGTTTTCCATGTAATGACTGCTTATTTCCTGTTTTCTACATAATGACTGCTTATTTCCTTTTTTCTACATAATGACTGCTTATTTCCTGTTTTCTACATAATGAATGCTTATTTCCTTTTTCTACATAATGACTGCTTATTTCCTGTTTTCTATGTAATGACTGCTTATTTCCTGTTTTCTATGTAATTTCCTGCTTATTTCCTGTTTTCTACGTAATGACTGCTTATTTCCTGTTTTCCATGTAATGACTGCCTATTTCCTGTTTTCTACGTAATGACTGCTTATTCCTATTTTCTATGTAATTTCCTGCTTATTTCCTGTTTTCTACGTAATGACTGCTTATTTCCTGTTTTCTATGTAATGACTGCCTATTTCCTGCTTTCTATTTAATTTCCTGCTTATTTCCTGTTTTCTACATAATGACTGCTTATTTCCTTTTTCTACATAATGACTGCTTATTTCCTGTTTTCCATGTAATGACTGCTTATTTCCTGTTTTCTACATAATGACTGCTTATTTCTGTTTTCCATGTAATGACTGCTTATTTCCTGTTTTTCTATGTAATGAATGCTTATTTCCTTTTTCTACATAATGACTGCTTATTTCCTGTTTTCTACATAATGACTGCTTATTTCCTGTTTTCTACATAATGACTGCTTATTTCCTGTTTTCTACATAATGACTGCTTATTTCCTGTTTTCTACATAATGAATGCTTATATCCTGTTTTCTATGTAATGAATGCTTATTTCCTGTTTTCTACATAATGACTGCTTATTTCCTGTTTTCTATGTAATGACTGCTTATTTCCTGTTTTCTACATAATGACTGCTTATTTCCTGTTTTCTACATAATGACTGCTTATTTCCTGTTTTCTACATAATGACTGCTTATTTCCTGTTTTCCATGTAATGACTGCTTATTTCCTGTTTTCTACATAATGACTGCTTATTTCCTGTTTTCCATGTAATGACTGCTTATTTCCTGTTTTCTACATAATGACTGCTTATTTCCTGTTTTCCATGTAATGACTGCTTATTTCCTGTTTTCTACATAATGACTGCTTATTTCCTGTTTTCCATGTAATGACTGCTTATTTCCTGTTTTCTACATAATGACTGCTTATTTCCTGTTTTCTACATAATGACTGCTTATTTCCTGTTTTCCATGTAATGACTGCTTATTTCCTGTTTTCTACATAATGACTGCTTATTTCCTGTTTTCTACATAATGACTGCTTATTTCCTGTTTTCCATGTAATGACTGCTTATTTCCTGTTTTCTACATAATGACTGCTTATTTCCTGTTTTCTACATAATGACTGCTTATTTCCTGTTTTCTACATAATGAATGCTTATTTCCTTTTTCCATAATGACTGCTTATTTCCTGTTTTCCATGTAATGACTGCTTATTTCCTTTTTCTACATAATGACTGCTTATTTCCTGTTTTCTACATAATGACTGCTTATTTCCTGTTTTCTACATAATGACTGCTTATTTCCTGTTTTCTACATAATGACTGCTTATTTCCTGTTTTCTACATAATGACTTCTTATTTCCTGTTTTCTATATAATGACTGCTTATTTCCTGTTTTCTACATAATGACTGCTTATTTCCTGTTTTCTACATAATGACTGCTTATTTCCTGTTTTCTATGTAATGACTGCTTATTTCTGTTTTCTATGTAATGAATGCTTATTTCCTTTTTCTACATAATGACTGCTTATTTCCTGTTTTCTATGTAATGACTGCTTATTTCTGTTTTCTATGTAATTTCCTGCTTATTTCCTGTTTTCTACGTAATGACTGCTTATTTCCTGTTTTCTATGTAATGACTGCCTATTTCCTGCTTTCTATTTAATTTCCTGCTTATTTCTGTTTTCTACATAATGACTGCTTATTTCCTTTTTCTACATAATGACTGCTTATTTCCTGTTTTCCATGTAATGACTGCTTATTTCCTGTTTTCTACATAATGACTGCTTATTTCCTGTTTTCCATGTAATGACTGCTTATTTCCTGTTTTCTATGTAATGAATGCTTATTTCCTTTTTCTACATAATGACTGCTTATTTCCTGTTTTCTACATAATGACTGCTTATTTCCTGTTTTCTACATAATGACTGCTTATTTCCTGTTTTCTACATAATGACTGCTTATTTCCTGTTTCTACATAATGAATGCTTATATCCTGTTTTCTATGTAATGAATGCTTATTTCCTGTTTTCTACATAATGACTGCTTATTTCCTGTTTTCCATGTAATGAATGCTTATTTCCTGTTTTCTACATAATGACTGCTTATTTCCTGTTTTCCATGTAATGACTGCTTATTTCCTGTTTTCTACATAATGACTGCTTATTTCCTGTTTTCTACATAATGACTGCTTATTTCCTGTTTTCCATGTAATGACTGCTTATTTCCTGTTTTCTACATAATGACTGCTTATTTCCTGTTTTCTACATAATGACTGCTTATTTCCTGTTTTCTACATAATGAATGCTTATTTCCTTTTTCTACATAATGACTGCTTATTTCCTGTTTTCCATGTAATGACTGCTTATTTCCTTTTTCTACATAATGACTGCTTATTTCCTGTTTTCTACATAATGACTGCTTATTTCCTGTTTTCTACATAATGACTGCTTATTTCCTGTTTTCTACATAATGACTGCTTATTTCCTGTTTTCTACATAATGACTTCTTATTTCCTGTTTTCTATATAATGACTGCTTATTTCCTGTTTTCTACATAATGACTGCTTATTTCCTGTTTTCTACATAATGACTGCTTATTTCCTGTTTTCTATGTAATGACTGCTTATTTCCTGTTTTCTATGTAATGAATGCTTATTTCCTTTTTCTACATAATGACTGCTTATTTCCTGTTTTCTATGTAATGACTGCTTATTTCCTGTTTTCTATGTAATTTCCTGCTTATTTCCTGTTTTCTACGTAATGACTGCTTATTTCCTGTTTTCTATGTAATGACTGCCTATTTCCTGCTTTCTATTTAATTTCCTGCTTATTTCCTGTTTTCTACATAATGACTGCTTATTTCCTTTTTCTACATAATGACTGCTTATTTCCTGTTTTCCATGTAATGACTGCTTATTTCTGTTTTCTACATAATGACTGCTTATTTCCTGTTTTCCATGTAATGACTGCTTATTTCCTGTTTTCTATGTAATGAATGCTTATTTCCTTTTTCTACATAATGACTGCTTATTTCCTGTTTTCCATGTAATGACTGCTTATTTCCTGTTTTCTACATAATGACTGCTTATTTCCTGTTTTCTACATAATGACTGCTTATTTCCTGTTTTCTACATAATGACTGCTTATTTCCTGTTTCTACATAATGAATGCTTATATCCTGTTTTCTATGTAATGAATGCTTATTTCCTGTTTTCTACATAATGACTGCTTATTTCCTGTTTTCCATGTAATGAATGCTTATTTCCTGTTTTCTACATAATGACTGCTTATTTCCTGTTTTCCATGTAATGACTGCTTATTTCCTGTTTTCTACATAATGACTGCTTATTTCCTGTTTTCTACATAATGACTGCTTATTTCCTGTTTTCCATGTAATGACTGCTTATTTCCTGTTTTCTACATAATGACTGCTTATTTCCTGTTTTCTACATAATGACTGCTTATTTCCTGTTTTCTACATAATGAATGCTTATTTCCTTTTTCTACATAATGACTGCTTATTTCCTGTTTTCCATGTAATGACTGCTTATTTCCTTTTTCTACATAATGACTGCTTATTTCCTGTTTTCTACATAATGACTGCTTATTTCCTGTTTTCTACATAATGACTGCTTATTTCTGTTTTCTACATAATGACTGCTTATTTCCTGTTTTCTACATAATGACTTCTTATTTCCTGTTTTCTATATAATGACTGCTTATTTCCTGTTTTCTACATAATGACTGCTTATTTCCTGTTTTCTACATAATGACTGCTTATTTCCTGTTTTCTATGTAATGACTGCTTATTTCCTGTTTTCTATGTAATGAATGCTTATTTCCTTTTTCTACATAATGACTGCTTATTTCCTGTTTTCTATGTAATGACTGCTTATTTCCTGTTTTCTATGTAATTTCCTGCTTATTTCCTGTTTTCTACGTAATGACTGCTTATTTCCTGTTTTCTATGTAATGACTGCCTATTTCCTGCTTTCTATTTAATTTCCTGCTTATTTCCTGTTTTCTACATAATGACTGCTTATTTCCTTTTTCTACATAATGACTGCTTATTTCCTGTTTTCCATGTAATGACTGCTTATTTCCTGTTTTCTACATAATGACTGCTTATTTCCTGTTTTCCATGTAATGACTGCTTATTTCCTGTTTTCTATGTAATGAATGCTTATTTCCTTTTTCTACATAATGACTGCTTATTTCCTGTTTTCCATGTAATGACTGCTTATTTCCTGTTTTCTACATAATGACTGCTTATTTCCTGTTTTCTACATAATGACTGCTTATTTCCTGTTTTCTACATAATGACTGCTTATTTCCTGTTTCTACATAATGAATGCTTATATCCTGTTTTCTATGTAATGAATGCTTATTTCCTGTTTTCTACATAATGACTGCTTATTTCCTGTTTTCCATGTAATGAATGCTTATTTCCTGTTTTCTACATAATGACTGCTTATTTCCTGTTTTCTATTTAATTTCCTGCTTATTTCCTGTTTTCTACATAATGACTGCTTATTTCCTTTTTCTACATAATGACTGCTTATTTCCTGTTTTCCATGTAATGACTGCTTATTTCCTGTTTTCTACATAATGACTGCTTATTTCCTGTTTTCCATGTAATGACTGCTTATTTCCTGTTTTCTATGTAATGAATGCTTATTTCCTTTTTCTACATAATGACTGCTTATTTCCTGTTTTCTACATAATGACTGCTTATTTCCTGTTTTCTACATAATGACTGCTTATTTCCTGTTTTCTACATAATGACTGCTTATTTCCTGTTTTCTACATAATGAATGCTTATATCCTGTTTTCTATGTAATGAATGCTTATTTCCTGTTTTCTACATAATGACTGCTTATTTCCTGTTTTCCATGTAATGAATGCTTATTTCCTGTTTTCTACATAATGACTGCTTATTTCCTGTTTTCTATGTAATGACTGCTTATTTCCTGTTTTCTACATAATGACTGCTTATTTCCTGTTTTCTACATAATGACTGCTTATTTCCTGTTTTCTACATAATGACTGCTTATTTCCTGTTTTCTACATAATGACTGCTTATTTCCTTTTTCTACATAATGACTGCTTATTTCCTGTTATCTTTGTAATTTCCTGCTTATTTCCTGTTTTCTACGTAATGACTGCTTATTTCCTGTTTTCTACATAATGACTGCTTATTTCCTGTTTTCCATGTAATGACTGCTTATTTCCTGTTTTCTACATAATGACTGCTTATTTCCTGTTTTCCATGTAATGACTGCTTATTTCCTGTTTTCTACATAATGACTGCTTATTTCCTGTTTTCTACATAATGACTGCTTATTTCCTGTTTTCCATGTAATGACTGCTTATTTCCTGTTTTCTACATAATGACTGCTTATTTCCTGTTTTCTACATAATGACTGCTTATTTCCTGTTTTCCATGTAATGACTGCTTATTTCCTGTTTTCTACATAATGACTGCTTATTTCCTGTTTTCTACATAATGAATGCTTATTTCCTTTTTCTACATAATGACTGCTTATTTCCTGTTTTCCATGTAATGACTGCTTATTTCCTTTTTCTACATAATGACTGCTTATTTCCTGTTTTCTACATAATGACTGCTTATTTCCTGTTTTCTACATAATGACTGCTTATTTCCTGTTTTCTACATAATGACTGCTTATTTCCTGTTTTCTACATAATGTTCTTATTTCCTGTTTTCTATATAATGACTGCTTATTTCCTGTTTTCTACATAATGACTGCTTATTTCCTGTTTTCTACATAATGACTGCTTATTTCCTGTTTTCTATGTAATGACTGCTTATTTCCTGTTTTCTATGTAATGAATGCTTATTTCCTTTTTCTACATAATGACTGCTTATTTCCTGTTTTCTATGTAATGACTGCTTATTTCCTGTTTTCTATGTAATTTCCTGCTTATTTCCTGTTTTCTACGTAATGACTGCTTATTTCCTGTTTTCTATGTAATGACTGCCTATTTCCTGCTTTCTATTTAATTTCCTGCTTATTTCCTGTTTTCTACATAATGACTGCTTATTTCCTTTTTCTACATAATGACTGCTTATTTCCTGTTTTCCATGTAATGACTGCTTATTTCCTGTTTTCTACATAATGACTGCTTATTTCCTGTTTTCCATGTAATGACTGCTTATTTCCTGTTTTCTATGTAATGATTGCTTATTTCCTTTTTCTACATAATGACTGCTTATTTCCTGTTTTCTACATAATGACTGCTTATTTCCTGTTTTCTATGTAATGAATGCTTATTTCCTGTTTTCTACATAATGACTGCTTATTTCCTGTTTTCCATGTAATGAATGCTTATTTCCTGTTTTCTACATAATGACTGCTTATTTCCTGTTTTCTATGTAATGACTGCTTATTTCCTTTTTCTACATAATGACTGCTTATTTCCTGTTTTCCATGTAATGACGGCTTATTTCCTGTTTTCTACATAATGACTGCTTATTTCCTGTTTTCCATGTAATGACTGCTTATTTCCTGTTTTCTACATAATGAATGCTTATTTCCTTTTTCTACATAATGACTGCTTATTTCCTGTTTTCTATGTAATGACTGCTTATTTCCTGTTTTCTATGTAATGACTGCTTATTTCCTGTTTTCTATGTAATGAATGCTTATTTCCTTTTTCTACATAATGACTGCTTATTTCCTGTTTTCTACATAATGACTGCTTATTTCCTGTTTTCTATGTAATGACTGCTTATTTCCTTTTTCTACATAATGACTGCTTATTTCCAGTTTTCTATGTAATGACTGCTTATTTCCTGTTTTCTACATAATGACTGCTTATTTCCTGTTTTCCATGTAATGACTGCTTATTTCCTGTTTTCTACATAATGACTGCTTATTTCCTGTTTTCTACATAATGACTGCTTATTTCCTGTTTTCCATGTAATGACTGCTTATTTCCTGTTTTCTACATAATGACTGCTTATTTCCTGTTTTCTACATAATGACTGCTTATTTCCTGTTTTCCATGTAATGACTGCTTATTTCCTGTTTTCTACATAATGACTGCTTATTTCCTGTTTTCCATGTAATGACTGCTTATTTCCTGTTTTCTACATAATGACTGCTTATTTCCTGTTTTCTACATAATGACTGCTTATTTCCTGTTTTCCATGTAATGACTGCTTATTTCCTGTTTTCTACATAATGACTGCTTATTTCCTGTTTTCTACATAATGACTGCTTATTTCCTGTTTTCCATGTAATGACTGCTTATTTCCTGTTTTCTACATAATGACTGCTTATTTCCTGTTTTCTACATAATGACTGCTTATTTCCTGTTTTCCATGTAATGACTGCTTATTTCCTGTTTTCTACATAATGACTGCTTATTTCCTGTTTTCCATGTAATGACTGCTTATTTCCTGTTTTCTACATAATGACTGCTTATTTCCTGTTTTCTACATAATGACTGCTTATTTCCTGTTTTCCATGTAATGACTGCTTATTTCCTGTTTTCTACATAATGACTGCTTATTTCCTGTTTTCCATGTAATGACTGCTTATTTCCTGTTTTCTACATAATGACTGCTTATTTCCTGTTTTCCATGTAATGACTGCTTATTTCCTGTTTTCTACATAATGACTGCTTATTTCCTGTTTTCTACGTCATGACTGCCTATTTCTTGTTTTCCATGTAATGACTGCTTATTTCCTGTTTTCCATGTAATGACTGCTTATTTCCTGTAATGAATGCAATGGCATGTGTTAAGACCTGAAACCTGTCATCCAGTAGCTGCTGTGTGTAATCGTTTTTTTTCGGAGAGAGTTTCATAGATAACAAACAACAAATAACAGTCTACTGTGTTCAGCTGTGCAACAGGGAAAGTACACAAGAGCCTATTAATAGCTGCCTTCAGAAGGTTTCCATGTTTGATCTGATATGGATGGCATAGAGGCAGTGTCAGCGTTGTGCTGTTCAATACCAGTTATGACTCACGAACGTCACACCATCAAATAACCTTTATCTACATTTAGTTGATAGAAGGCTCCAGCATAAACACACACACACACACACACACATGAATGCTTACACACACTAACACACTCACACACACACACACACACACACAAACACACACACATGAATGCTTACACACACACTAACACACACACACACACACACAAACACACACACATGAATGCTTACACACACACATACACACACACACATGAATGCTTACACACACACATACGCACGCGCACATGAATGCTTACACACACTAACACACACAAACACACACAGATGAATGCTTACACACACACACACACACACACACATGAATGCTTACACACACACATACGCACGCACTCGCTTGCAAGCACAGACACACACAGCCCATCTTCCTTTAGTCTATATTTTTAAAAGAAGGCAGTTCTCTTTGATGTTCTTACCACCTCATCCTCCTGTGTCTGTCTGTCTGTCTGTCTGTCTGTCTGTCTGTCTGTCTGTCTGTCTGTCTGTCTGTCTGTCTGTCTTTCTGTCTGTCTGTCTGTCTGTCTGTCTGCCTGCCTGCCTGCCTGCCTGCCTGCCTGCCTGCCTCTGTCTCTCTGTCTCTGTGTGTCTGTCTGTCTGTCTGTCTGTCTGTCTGTCTGTCTGTCTGTCTGTCTGTCTGTCTGTCTGTCTGTCTGTCTGTCTGTCTGTCTGTCTGTCTGCCTGCCTGCCTGCCTGCCTGCCTCTGTCTCTGTGTGTCTCTGTGTGTCTGTGTGTCTGTCTGTGTGTCTGTCTGTATATTATTATATATTATATATATATGTCTGTGTGTCTGTCTGTCTGTGTGTCTGTCTGTCTGTTATCACTCACTGTCTCCAGTTTCTCTTCATTCACTGTCTCTACTGGGACACTTACTTTCTACAGAGTAGTTTCTGTTGAGTTTTTCCTTTGAAAGAAGGTCTTCAGGTTGATACGATGCTGAGCAGAGCAACAGGTTACCAGAACCATCCAGAACAACAGGTGTACTGGTACCATCCAGAATGACAGGGGTACCGTTACCATCCAGAACAACAGGTGTACCGGTACCATCCAGAACAACAGGTGTACCGGTACCATCCAGAACAACAGGTGTACCGGTACCATCCAGAACAACAGGGGTACCGGTACCATCCAGAACAACAGGTGTACCGGTACCACCCAGAACAACAGGTGTACCGGTACCATCCAGAATGACAGGTGTACCTGTACCATCCAGAATGACAGGTGTACCTGTACCATCCAGAATGACAGGTGTACAGGTACCATCCAGAACATCATGTGTACCGGTACCATCCAGAACAACAGGTGTACCGGTACCATCCAGAATGACAGGGGTACCGTTACCATCCAGAACAACAGGTGTACCGGTACCATCCAGAACAACAGGTGTACCGGTACCATCCAGAACAACAGGGGTACCGGTACCATCCAGAACAACAGGTGTACCGGTACCACCCAGAACAACAGGTGTACTGGTACCATCCAGAACAACAGGTGTACCGGTACCATCCAGAATGACAGGTGTACCTGTACCATCCAGAATGACAGGTGTACAGGTACCATCCAGAACATCATGTGTACCGTACCATCCAGAACAACAGGTGTACCGGTACCATCCAGAATGACAGGTGTACCGGTACCATCCAGAACATCAGGTGTACAGGTACCATCCAGAATGACAGGTGTACTGGTACCATCCAGAACAACAGGTGTACCGGTACCATCCAGAATGACAGGTGTACCTGTACCATCCAGAATGACAGGTGTACAGGTACCATCCAGAACATCATGTGTACCGGTACCATCCAGAACAACAGGTGTACCGGTACCATCCAGAACAACAGGTGTACCGGTACCATCCAGAACATCAGGTGTACAGGTACCATCCAGAACATCAGGTGTACAGGTACCATCCAGAACATCAGGTGTACTGGTACCATCCAGAACAACAGGGGTACTGGTACCATCCAGAACAACAGGTGTACTGGTACCACCCAGAACAACAGGTGTACTGGTACCACCCAGAACAACAGGTGTACTGGTACCATCCAGAACAACAGGTGTACTGGTACCATCCAGAACATCAGGTGTACTGGTACCATCCAGAACAACAGGTGTACTGGTACCACCCAGAACAACAGGTGTACTGGTACCATCCAGAACAACAGGTGTACCGATACCATCCAGAACAACAGGTGTACTGGTACCATCCAGAACAACAGGTGTACTGGTACCACCCAGAACAACAGGTGTACTGGTACCACCCAGAACAACAGGTGTACTGGTACCACCCAGAACAACAGGTGTACTGGTACCATCCAGAACAACAGGTGTACTGGTACCATCCAGAACAACAGGTGTACTGGTACCATCCAGAACAACAGGTGTACCGGTACCATCCAGAATTCGTCCTTGTTACAATTTTATCAAAGCATTAGAAGATTCCCTCACTATTGAGAGATAATAGATCGACCCATGCTGTGCAGTGCAGAGAGAGAGATAATGTATGTTCCCAGGCTGTGTAGTGAAGACAGAGCGATAATGCATGTTCCCGAGGCTGTGCAGTGCAGACAGAGAGAGAATGTATGTTCCCAGGCTGTGTAGTGCAGACAGAGAGATAATGCATGTCCCCAGTTTGTGTAGTGCAGACAGAGAGATAATGGATGTACCCAGGCTGTGTAGTGCAGACAGAGAGATAATGCATGTCCCCAGGCTGTGTAGTGCAGACAGAGAGATAATGCATGTCCCCATGCGGTGTAGTGCAGACAGAGAGATAATGCATGTTCCCAGGCTGTGTAGTGCAGACAGAGAGATAATGGATGTGCCCAGGCTGTGTAGTGCAGACAGAGAGATAATGCATGTCCCCAGGCTGTTTAGTGCAGACAGAGAGATAATGCATGTCCCCAGGCTGTGTAGTGCAGACAGAGAGATAATGCATGTCCCCAGTTTGTGTAGTGCAGACAGGGAGATAATGGATGTACCCAGGCTATGTAGTGCAGACAGAGAGATAATGCATGTCCCCAGGCTGTGTAGTGCAGACAGGGAGATAATGCATGTCCCCAGTTTGTGTAGTGCAGACAGAGAGATAATGCATGTTCCCAGGCTGTGTAGTGCAGACAGAGAGATAATGTATGTTCCCAGGCTGTGTAGTGCAGACAGAGAGATAATGCATGTCCCCAGGCTGTTTAGTGCAGACAGAGAGATAATGCCTGTCCCCAGGCTGTTTAGTGCAGATAGAGAGATAATGCATGTCCCCAGTTTGTGTAGTGCAGACAGAGGGATAATGCATGTCCCCAGGCTGTGTAGTGCAGACAGAGAGATAATGCCTGTCCCCAGGCTGTTTAGTGCAGATAGAGAGATAATGCATGTCCCCAGTTTGTGTAGTGCAGACAGAGGGATAATGCATGTCCCCAGGCTGTGTAGTGCAGACAGAGAGATAATGCATGTCCCCAGGCTGTGTAGTGCAGACAGAGAGATAATGCATGCCCCCAGGCTGTGTAGTGCAGACAGAGAGATAATGCATGTCCCCAGGCTCTGTAATGCAGACAGAGAGATAATGGATGTGCCCAGGCTGTGTACTGCAGACAGAGGGATAATGCATGTCCCCAGTTTGTGTAGTGCAGACAGAGAGATAATGCATGTCCCCAGGCTGTTCATCATGTTGTTTGTCTTTGCCTTTTCACTGACATGGAACGAGCAAGTTTTTTTTTTCAATAGGTTGTTTAACAGGGAATAGGAGTCAATTATAAAGGAGCTATAGAGACGTTGAATTGTCTCTGTTGTTATAAAACAAAGGCAGAACAACCTCTGGTTGAGTTCAGGCTGATGCTTGTGGGAACAAGATAAATGTGGTATTCTTCCTCTGCTGTGGTATTTACCTTGATGAGGTCCACCCCCCCCCCCCCCGTGGAGACACGTCAATAAATCAGTTAGGTATGTAAGTCTAATCACCTTGTTATTGGGAGGTAGTGTGGATGGAGGGCAGCCCTGCTGCCTCTAATCCTCTTGTTATTGGGAGGTAGTGTGGATGGAGGGTAGCCCTGCTGCTTCTAATCACCTTGTTATGGGGAGGTAGTGTGGATGGAGGGTAGCCCTGCTGCCTCCAATCACCTTGTTATGGGGAGGTAGTGTGGATGGAGGGTAGCCCTGCTGCCTCTAATCACCTTGTTATGGGGAGGTAGTGTGGATGGAGGGGTAGCCCTGCTGCCTCTAATCACCTTGTTATGGGGAGGTAGTGTGAATGGAGGGTAGCCCTGCTGCCTCTAATCCTCTTTGTTATGGTGAGGCAGTGTGGATGGAGGGTAGCCCTGCTGCCTCCAATCCTCTTGTTATTGGGAGGTAGTGGGATGGAGGGTAGCCCTGCTGCCTCCAATCCTCTTGTTATTGGGAGGTAGTGTGGATGGAGGGTAGCCCTGCTGCCTCCAATCCTCTTGTTATGGTGAGGCAGTGTGGATGGAGGGTAGCCCTGCTGCCTCTAATCACCTTGTTATGGGGAGGTAGTGTGGATGGAGGGTAGCCCTGCTGCCTCTAATCACCTTGTTATGGGGAGGTAGTGGGATGGAGGGTAGCCCTGTTGCCTCTAATCCTCTTGTTATGGGGAGGTAGTGTGGATGGAGGGCAGCCCTGCTGCCTCTAATCACCATGTTATGGGGAGGTAGTGTGGATGGAGGGTAGCCCTGCTGCCTCTAATCCTCTTGTTATTGGGAGGTAGTGTGGATGGAGGGCAGCCCTGTTGCCTCCAATCCTCTTGTTATAGGGAGGTAGTGTGGATGGAGGGTAGCCCTGCTGCCTCTAATCCTCTAGTTATGGGGAGGTAGTGTGGATGGAGGGTAGCCCTGCTGCCTCTAATCACCTTGTTATAGGGAGGTAGTGTGATGGAGGGTAGCCCTGCTGCCTCCAATCTTCTTGTTATGGGGAGGTAGTGTGGATGGAGGGTAGCCCTGCTGCCTCTAATCCTCTAGTTATGGGGAGGTAGTGTGGATGGAGGGTAGCCCTGCTGCCTCTAATCCTCTAGTTATGGGGAGGTAGTGTGGATGGAGGGTAGCCCTGCTGCCTCTAATCACCTTGTTATGGGGAGGTAGTGTGGATGGAGGGTAGCCCTGCTGCCTCTAATCACCTTGTTATGGGGAGGTAGTGTGGATGGAGGGTAGCCCTGCTGCCTCTAATCCTCTAGTTATGGGGAGGTAGTGTGGATGGAGGGCCGCCCTGCTGCCTCTAATCACCTTGTTATTGGGAGGCAGTGTGGATGGAGGGTAGCCCTGCTGCCTCCAATCCTCTTGTTATGGGGAGGTAGTGTGGATGGAGGGCAGCCCTGCTGCCTCTAATCACCTTGTTATAGGGAGGTAGTGTGGATGGAGGGTAGCCCTGCTGCCTCCAATCCTCTTGTTATTGGGAGGTAGTGTGGATGGAGGGTAGCCCTGCTGCCTCCAATCCTCTTGTTATGGGGAGGTAGTGTGGATAGAGGGTAGCCCTGCTGCCTCTAATCACCTTGTTATGGTGAGGTAGTGTGGATGGAGGGTAGCCCTGCTGCCTCTAATCCTCTTGTTATGGGGAGGTAGTGTGGATGGAGGGCAGCCCTGCTGCCTCTAATCCTCTTGTTATTGGGAGGTAGTGTGGATGGAGGGTAGCCCTGCTGCCTCTAATCCTCTTGTTATTGGGAGGTAGTGTGGATGGAGGGTAGCCCTGCTGCCTCTAATCCTCTTGTTATGGGGAGGTAGTGTGGATGGAGGGTAGCCCTGCTGCCTCTAATCACCTTGTTATGGGGAGGTAGTGTGGATGGAGGGTAGCCCTGCTGCCTCTAATCACCTTGTTATGGGGAGGTAGTGTGATGGAGGGTAGCCCTGCTGCCTCTAATCACCTTGTTATTGGGAGGTAGTGTGGATGGAGGGTAGCCCTGCTGCCTCTAATCACCTTGTTATGGGGAGGTAGTGTGGATGGAGGGTAGCCCTGCTGCCTCTAATCACCTTGTTATGGGGAGGTAGTGTGAATGGAGGGCCCTGCTGCCTCTAATCCTCTTGTTATGGGGAGGTAGTGTGGATGGAGGGTAGCCCTGCTGCCTCTAATCCTCTTGTTATGGTGAGGCAGTGTGGATGGAGGGTAGCCCTGCTGCCTCTAATCCTCTTGTTATTGGGAGGTAGTGTGGATGGAGGGTAGCCCTGCTGCCTCTACTCCTCTTGTTATAGGGAGGTAGTGTGGATGGAGGGTAGCCCTGCTGCCTCTAATCCTCTTGTTATTGGGAGGTAGTGTGGATGGAGGGTAGCCCTGCTGCCTCTACTCCTCTTGTTATGGGGAGGTAGTGTGGATGGAGGGTAGCCCTGCTGCCTCTAATCACCTTGTTATGGGGAGGTAGTGTGGATGGAGGGCAGCCCTGTTGCCTCTAATCACCTTGTTATGGTGAGGCAGTGTGGATGGAGGGCAGCCCTGCTGCCTCTAATCACCTTGTTATGGGGAGGTAGTGTGGATGGAGGGCAGCCCTGCTGCCTCTAATCACCTTGTTATGGGAGGTAGTGTGGATGGAGGGCAGCCCTGTTGCCTCTAATCACCTTGTTATAGGGAGGTAGTGTGGATGGAGGGCAGCCCTGCTGCCTCTAATCACCTTGTTATAGGGAGGTAGTGTGGATGGAGGGTAGCCCTGCTGCCTCTAATCACCTTGTTATGGGGAGGTAGTGTGGATGGAGGGTAGCCCTGCTGCCTCTAATCACCTTGTTATGGGGAGGTAGTGTGAATGGAGGGTAGCCCTGCTGCCTCTAATCCTCTTGTTATGGTGAGGCAGTGTGGATGGAGGGTAGCCCTGCTGCCTCCAATCCTCTTGTTATTGGGAGGTAGTGTGGATGGAGGGTAGCCCTGCTGCCTCCAATCCTCTTGTTATTGGGAGGTAGTGTGGATGGAGGGTAGCCCTGCTGCCTCCAATCCTCTTGTTATGGTGAGGCAGTGTGGATGGAGGGCAGCCCTGCTGCCTCTAATCACCTTGTTATGGGGAGGTAGTGTGGATGGAGGGTAGCCCTGCTGCCTCTAATCACCTTGTTATGGGGAGGTAGTGTGGATGGAGGGTAGCCCTGTTGCCTCTAATCCTCTTGTTATGGGGAGGTAGTGTGGATGGAGGGCAGCCCTGCTGCCTCTAATCACCATGTTATGGGGAGGTAGTGTGGATGGAGGGTAGCCCTGCTGCCTCTAATCCTCTTGTTATTGGGAGGTAGTGTGGATGGAGGGCAGCCCTGTTGCCTCCAATCCTCTTGTTATAGGGAGGTAGTGTGGATGGAGGGTAGCCCTGCTGCCTCTAATCCTCTAGTTATGGGGAGGTAGTGTGGATGGAGGGTAGCCCTGCTGCCTCTAATCACCTTGTTATAGGGAGGTAGTGTGGATGGAGGGTAGCCCTGCTGCCTCCAATCTTCTTGTTATGGGGAGGTAGTGTGGATGGAGGGTAGCCCTGCTGCCTCTAATCCTCTAGTTATGGGGAGGTAGTGTGGATGGAGGGTAGCCCTGCTGCCTCTAATCCTCTAGTTATGGGGAGGTAGTGTGGATGGAGGGTAGCCCTGCTGCCTCTAATCACCTTGTTATGGGGAGGTAGTGGGATGGAGGGTAGCCCTGCTGCCTCTAATCACCTTGTTATGGGGAGGTAGTGTGGATGGAGGGTAGCCCTGCTGCCTCTAATCCTCTAGTTATGGGGAGGTAGTGTGGATGGAGGGCCGCCCTGCTGCCTCTAATCACCTTGTTATTGGGAGGCAGTGTGGATGGAGGGCAGCCCTGCTGCCTCTAATCCTCTTGTTATGGGGAGGTAGTGTGGATGGAGGGTAGCCCTGCTGCCTCCAATCCTCTTGTTATGGGGAGGTAGTGTGGATGGAGGGCAGCCCTGCTGCCTCTAATCCTCTTGTTATTGGGAGGTAGTGTGGATGGAGGGTAGCCCTGCTGCCTCTAATCCTCTTGTTATTGGGAGGTAGTGTGGATGGAGGGTAGCCCTGCTGCCTCTAATCCTCTTGTTATGGGGAGGTAGTGTGGATGGAGGGTAGCCCTGCTGCCTCTAATCACCTTGTTATGGGGAGGTAGTGTGGATGGAGGGTAGCCCTGCTGCCTCTAATCACCTTGTTATGGGGAGGTAGTGTGGATGGAGGGTAGCCCTGCTGCCTCTAATCACCTTGTTATTGGGAGGTAGTGTGGATGGAGGGTGGCCCTGCTGCCTCTAATCACCTTGTTATGGGGAGGTAGTGTGGATGGAGGGTAGCCCTGCTGCCTCTAATCACCTTGTTATGGGGAGGTAGTGTGAATGGAGGGTAGCCCTGCTGCCTCTAATCCTCTTGTTATGGGGAGGTAGTGTGGATGGAGGGGTAGCCCTGCTGCCTCTAATCCTCTTGTTATGGTGAGGCAGTGTGGATGGAGGGTAGCCCTGCTGCCTCTAATCCTCTTGTTATTGGGAGGTAGTGTGGATGGAGGGTAGCCCTGCTGCCTCTACTCCTCTTGTTATAGGGAGGTAGTGTGGATGGAGGGTAGCCCTGCTGCCTCTAATCCTCTTGTTATTGGGAGGTAGTGTGGATGGAGGGTAGCCCTGCTGCCTCTACTCCTCTAGTTATGGGGAGGTAGTGTGGATGGAGGGTAGCCCTGCTGCCTCTAATCACCTTGTTATGGGGAGGTAGTGTGGATGGAGGGCAGCCCTGTTGCCTCTAATCACCTTGTTATGGTGAGGCAGTGTGGATGGAGGGCAGCCCTGCTGCCTCTAATCACCTTGTTATGGGGAGGTAGTGTGGATGGAGGGCAGCCCTGCTGCCTCTAATCACCTTGTTATGGGGAGGTAGTGTGGATGGAGGGCAGCCCTGTTGCCTCTAATCACCTTGTTATAGGAGGTAGTGTGGATGGGAGGGCAGCCCTGCTGCCTCTAATCACCTTGTTATAGGGAGGTAGTGTGGATGGAGGGTAGCCCTGTTGCCTCTAATCCCCTTGTTATAGGGAGGTAGTGTGGATGGAGGGCAGCCCTGTTGCCTCTAATCACCTTGTTATAGGGAGGTAGTGTGGATGGAGGGTAGCCCTGTTGCCTCTAATCACCTTGTTATAGGGAGGTAGTGTGGATGGAGGGCAGCCCTGTTGCCTCTAATCACCTTGTTATAGGGAGGTAGTGTGGATGGAGGGCAGCCCTGCTGCCTCTAATCACCTTGTTATGGGGAGGTAGTGTGGATGGAGGGCAGCCCTGCTGCCTCTAATCACCTTGTTATAGGGAGGTAGTGTGGATGGAGGGCAGCCCTGCTGCCTCTAATCACCTTGTTATAGGAGGTAGTGTGGATGGAGGGTAGCCCTGTTGCCTCTAATCACCTTGTTATAGGGAGGTAGTGTGGATGGAGGGAAGCCCTGTTGCCTCTAATCCTCTTGTTATAGGGAGGTAGTGTGGATGGAGGGTAGCCCTGTTGCCTCTAATCCTCTTGTTATAGGGAGGTAGTGTGGATGGAGGGTAGCCCTGCTGCCTCTAATCCTCTTGTTATAGGGAGGTAGTGTGGATGGAGGGCAGCCCTGTTGCCTCTAATCCTCTTGTTATAGGGAGGTAGTGTGGATGGAGGGTAGCCCTGTTGCCTCTAATCCTCTTGTTATAGGGAGGTAGTGTGGATGGAGGGTAGCCCTGTTGCCTCTAATCCTCTTGTTATAGGGAGGCAGTGTGGATGGAGGGTAGCCCTGTTGCCTCTAATCCTCTTGTTATAGGGAGGCAGTGTGGATGGAGGGTAGCCCTGTTGCCTCTAATCCTCTTGTTATAGGGAGGCAGTGTGGATGGAGGGGGCAGCCCTGTTGCCTCTAATCCTCTTGTTATAGGGAGGCAGTGTGGATGGAGGGTAGCCCTGTTGCCTCTAATCCTCTTGTTATGGGGAGGTAGTGTGGATGGAGGGTTGCCCTGTTGCCTCTAATCACCTTGTTATGGGGAGGCAGTGTGGATGGAGGGTTGCCCTGTTGCCTCTAATCACCTTGTTATGGGGAGGCAGTGTGGATGGAGGGTAGCCCTGTTGCCTCTAATCACCTTGTTATGGGGAGGCAGTGTGGATGGAGGGTAGCCCTGTTGCCTCTAATCACCTTGTTATGGGGAGGTAGTGTGGATGGAGGGTAGCCCTGCTGCCTCTAATCACCTTGTTATAGGGAGGTAGTGTGGATGGAGGGTAGCCCTGCTGCCTCCAATCCTCTTGTTATTGGGAGGTAGTGTGGATGGAGGGTAGCCCTGCTGCCTCCAATCCTCTTGTTATGGGGAGGTAGTGTGGATAGAGGGTAGCCCTGCTGCCTCTAATCACCTTGTTATGGTGAGGTAGTGTGGATGGAGGGTAGCCCTGCTGCCTCTAATCCTCTTGTTATGGGGAGGTAGTGTGGATGGAGGGCAGCCCTGCTGCCTCTAATCCTCTTGTTATTGGGAGGTAGTGTGGATGGAGGGTAGCCCTGCTGCCTCTAATCCTCTTGTTATTGGGAGGTAGTGTGGATGGAGGGTAGCCCTGCTGCCTCTACTCCTCTTGTTATAGGGAGGTAGTGTGGATGGAGGGTAGCCCTGCTGCCTCTAATCCTCTTGTTATTGGGAGGTAGTGTGGATGGAGGGTAGCCCTGCTGCCTCTACTCCTCTAGTTATGGGGAGGTAGTGTGGATGGAGGGTAGCCCTGCTGCCTCTAATCACCTTGTTATGGGGAGGTAGTGTGGATGGAGGGCAGCCCTGTTGCCTCTAATCACCTTGTTATGGTGAGGCAGTGTGGATGGAGGGCAGCCCTGCTGCCTCTAATCACCTTGTTATGGGGAGGTAGTGTGGATGGAGGGCAGCCCTGCTGCCTCTAATCACCTTGTTATAGGGAGGTAGTGTGGATGGAGGGTAGCCCTGCTGCCTCTAATCCTCTTGTTATGGGGAGGTAGTGTGGATGGAGGGTAGCCCTGCTGCCTCCAATCCTCTTGTTATGGGGAGGTAGTGTGGATGGAGGGCAGCCCTGCTGCCTCTAATCACCTTGTTATAGGGAGGTAGTGTGGATGGAGGGTAGCCCTGCTGCCTCCAATCCTCTTGTTATTGGGAGGTAGTGTGGATGGAGGGGTAGCCCTGCTGCCTCCAATCCTCTTGTTATGGGGAGGTAGTGTGGATAGAGGGTAGCCCTGCTGCCTCTAATCACCTTGTTATGGTGAGGTAGTGTGGATGGAGGGTAGCCCTGTTGCCTCTAATCCTCTTGTTATAGGGAGGCAGTGTGGATGGAGGGCAGCCCTGCTGCCTCTAATCCTCTTGTTATTGGGAGGTAGTGTGGATGGAGGGTAGCCCTGCTGCCTCTAATCCTCTTGTTATTGGGAGGTAGTGTGGATGGAGGGTAGCCCTGCTGCCTCTAATCCTCTTGTTATGGGGAGGTAGTGTGGATGGAGGGTAGCCCTGCTGCCTCTAATCACCTTGTTATGGGGAGGTAGTGTGGATGGAGGGTAGCCCTGCTGCCTCTAATCACCTTGTTATGGGGAGGTAGTGTGGATGGAGGGTAGCCCTGCTGCCTCTAATCACCTTGTTATTGGGAGGTAGTGTGGATGGAGGGTAGCCCTGCTGCCTCTAATCACCTTGTTATGGGGAGGTAGTGTGGATGGAGGGTAGCCCTGCTGCCTCTAATCACCTTGTTATGGGGAGGTAGTGTGAATGGAGGGTAGCCCTGCTGCCTCTAATCCTCTTGTTATGGGGAGGTAGTGTGGATGGAGGGTAGCCCTGCTGCCTCTAATCCTCTTGTTATGGTGAGGCAGTGTGGATGGAGGGTAGCCCTGCTGCCTCTAATCCTCTTGTTATTGGGAGGTAGTGTGGATGGAGGGTAGCCCTGCTGCCTCTACTCCTCTTGTTATAGGGAGGTAGTGTGGATGGAGGGTAGCCCTGCTGCCTCTAATCCTCTTGTTATTGGGAGGTAGTGTGGATGGAGGGTAGCCCTGCTGCCTCTACTCCTCTAGTTATGGGGAGGTAGTGTGGATGGAGGGTAGCCCTGCTGCCTCTAATCACCTTGTTATGGGGAGGTAGTGTGGATGGAGGGCAGCCCTGTTGCCTCTAATCACCTTGTTATGGTGAGGCAGTGTGGATGGAGGGCAGCCCTGCTGCCTCTAATCACCTTGTTATGGGGAGGTAGTGTGGATGGAGGGCAGCCCTGCTGCCTCTAATCACCTTGTTATGGGGAGGTAGTGTGGATGGAGGGCAGCCCTGTTGCCTCTAATCACCTTGTTATAGGGAGGTAGTGTGGATGGAGGGCAGCCCTGCTGCCTCTAATCACCTTGTTATAGGGAGGTAGTGTGGATGGAGGGTAGCCCTGCTGCCTCTAATCACCTTGTTATGGGGAGGTAGTGTGGATGGAGGGTAGCCCTGCTGCCTCTAATCACCTTGTTATGGGGAGGTAGTGTGAATGGAGGGTAGCCCTGCTGCCTCTAATCCTCTTGTTATGGTGAGGCAGTGTGGATGGAGGGTAGCCCTGCTGCCTCCAATCCTCTTGTTATTGGGAGGTAGTGTGGATGGAGGGTAGCCCTGCTGCCTCCAATCCTCTTGTTATTGGGAGGTAGTGTGGATGGAGGGTAGCCCTGCTGCCTCCAATCCTCTTGTTATGGTGAGGCAGTGTGGATGGAGGGTAGCCCTGCTGCCTCTAATCACCTTGTTATGGGGAGGTAGTGTGGATGGAGGGTAGCCCTGCTGCCTCTAATCACCTTGTTATGGGGAGGTAGTGTGGATGGAGGGTAGCCCTGTTGCCTCTAATCCTCTTGTTATGGGGAGGTAGTGTGGATGGAGGGCAGCCCTGCTGCCTCTAATCACCATGTTATGGGGAGGTAGTGTGGATGGAGGGTAGCCCTGCTGCCTCTAATCCTCTTGTTATTGGGAGGTAGTGTGGATGGAGGGCAGCCCTGTTGCCTCCAATCCTCTTGTTATAGGGAGGTAGTGTGGATGGAGGGTAGCCCTGCTGCCTCTAATCCTCTAGTTATGGGGAGGTAGTGTGGATGGAGGGTAGCCCTGCTGCCTCTAATCACCTTGTTATAGGGAGGTAGTGTGGATGGAGGGTAGCCCTGCTGCCTCCAATCTTCTTGTTATGGGGAGGTAGTGTGGATGGAGGGTAGCCCTGCTGCCTCTAATCCTCTAGTTATGGGGAGGTAGTGTGGATGGAGGTAGCCCTGCTGCCTCTAATCCTCTAGTTATGGGGAGGTAGTGTGGATGGAGGGTAGCCCTGCTGCCTCTAATCACCTTGTTATGGGGAGGTAGTGTGGATGGAGGGTAGCCCTGCTGCCTCTAATCACCTTGTTATGGGGAGGTAGTGTGGATGGAGGGTAGCCCTGCTGCCTCTAATCCTCTAGTTATGGGGAGGTAGTGTGGATGGAGGGCCGCCCTGCTGCCTCTAATCACCTTGTTATTGGGAGGCAGTGTGGATGGAGGGCAGCCCTGCTGCCTCTAATCCTCTTGTTATGGGGAGGTAGTGTGGATGGAGGGTAGCCCTGCTGCCTCCAATCCTCTTGTTATGGGGAGGTAGTGTGGATGGAGGGCAGCCCTGCTGCCTCTAATCCTCTTGTTATTGGGAGGTAGTGTGGATGGAGGGTAGCCCTGCTGCCTCTAATCCTCTTGTTATTGGGAGGTAGTGTGGATGGAGGGTAGCCCTGCTGCCTCTAATCCTCTTGTTATGGGGAGGTAGTGTGGATGGAGGGTAGCCCTGCTGCCTCTAATCACCTTGTTATGGGGAGGTAGTGTGGATGGAGGGTGGCCCTGCTGCCTCTAATCACCTTGTTATGGGGAGGTAGTGTGGATGGAGGGTAGCCCTGCTGCCTCTAATCACCTTGTTATTGGGAGGTAGTGTGGATGGAGGGTAGCCCTGCTGCCTCTAATCACCTTGTTATGGGGAGGTAGTGTGGATGGAGGGTAGCCCTGCTGCCTCTAATCACCTTGTTATGGGGAGGTAGTGTGAATGGAGGGTAGCCCTGCTGCCTCTAATCCTCTTGTTATGGGGGAGGTAGTGTGGATGGAGGGTAGCCCTGCTGCCTCTAATCCTCTTGTTATGGTGAGGCAGTGTGGATGGAGGGTAGCCCTGCTGCCTCTAATCCTCTTGTTATTGGGAGGTAGTGTGGATGGAGGGTAGCCCTGCTGCCTCTACTCCTCTTGTTATAGGGAGGTAGTGTGGATGGAGGGTAGCCCTGCTGCCTCTAATCCTCTTGTTATTGGGAGGTAGTGTGGATGGAGGGTAGCCCTGCTGCCTCTACTCCTCTAGTTATGGGGAGGTAGTGTGGATGGAGGGTAGCCCTGCTGCCTCTAATCACCTTGTTTTGGGGAGGTAGTGTGGATGGAGGGCAGCCCTGTTGCCTCTAATCACCTTGTTATGGTGAGGCAGTGTGGATGGAGGGCAGCCCTGCTGCCTCTAATCACCTTGTTATGGGGAGGTAGTGTGGATGGAGGGCAGCCCTGCTGCCTCTAATCACCTTGTTATGGGGAGGTAGTGTGGATGGAGGGCAGCCCTGTTGCCTCTAATCACCTTGTTATAGGGAGGTAGTGTGGATGGAGGGCAGCCCTGCTGCCTCTAATCACCTTGTTATAGGGAGGTAGTGTGGATGGAGGGTAGCCCTGTTGCCTCTAATCCCCTTGTTATAGGGAGGTAGTGTGGATGGAGGGCAGCCCTGTTGCCTCTAATCACCTTGTTATAGGGAGGTAGTGTGGATGGAGGGTAGCCCTGTTGCCTCTAATCACCTTGTTATAGGGAGGTAGTGTGGATGGAGGGCAGCCCTGTTGCCTCTAATCACCTTGTTATAGGGAGGTAGTGTGGATGGAGGGCAGCCCTGCTGCCTCTAATCACCTTGTTATGGGGAGGTAGTGTGGATGGAGGGCAGCCCTGCTGCCTCTAATCACCTTGTTATAGGGAGGTAGTGTGGATGGAGGGCAGCCCTGCTGCCTCTAATCACCTTGTTATAGGGAGGTAGTGTGGATGGAGGGTAGCCCTGTTGCCTCTAATCACCTTGTTATAGGGAGGTAGTGTGGATGGAGGGAAGCCCTGTTGCCTCTAATCCTCTTGTTATAGGGAGGTAGTGTGGATGGAGGGTAGCCCTGTTGCCTCTAATCCTCTTGTTATAGGGAGGTAGTGTGGATGGAGGGTAGCCCTGCTGCCTCTAATCCTCTTGTTATAGGGAGGTAGTGTGGATGGAGGGCAGCCCTGTTGCCTCTAATCCTCTTGTTATAGGGAGGTAGTGTGGATGGAGGGTAGCCCTGTTGCCTCTAATCCTCTTGTTATAGGGAGGTAGTGTGGATGGAGGGTAGCCCTGTTGCCTCTAATCCTCTTGTTATAGGGAGGCAGTGTGGATGGAGGGTAGCCCTGTTGCCTCTAATCCTCTTGTTATAGGGAGGCAGTGTGGATGGAGGGTAGCCCTGTTGCCTCTAATCCTCTTGTTATAGGGAGGCAGTGTGGATGGAGGGTAGCCCTGTTGCCTCTAATCCTCTTGTTATAGGGAGGCAGTGTGGATGGAGGGTAGCCCTGTTGCCTCTAATCCTCTTGTTATGGGGAGGTAGTGTGGATGGAGGGTTGCCCTGTTGCCTCTAATCACCTTGTTATGGGGAGGCAGTGTGGATGGAGGGTTGCCCTGTTGCCTCTAATCACCTTGTTATGGGGAGGCAGTGTGGATGGAGGGTAGCCCTGTTGCCTCTAATCACCTTGTTATGGGGAGGCAGTGTGGATGGAGGGTAGCCCTGTTGCCTCTAATCACCTTGTTATGGGGAGGTAGTGTGGATGGAGGGTAGCCCTGCTGCCTCTAATCACCTTGTTATAGGGAGGTAGTGTGGATGGAGGGTAGCCCTGCTGCCTCCAATCCTCTTGTTATTGGGAGGTAGTGTGGATGGAGGGTAGCCCTGCTGCCTCCAATCCTCTTGTTATGGGGAGGTAGTGTGGATAGAGGGTAGCCCTGCTGCCTCTAATCACCTTGTTATGGTGAGGTAGTGTGGATGGAGGGTAGCCCTGCTGCCTCTAATCCTCTTGTTATGGGGAGGTAGTGTGGATGGAGGGCAGCCCTTGCCTCTAATGTTATTGGGAGGTAGTGTGGATGGAGGGTAGCCCTGCTGCCTCTAATCCTCTTGTTATGGGGAGGTAGTGTGGATGGAGGGTAGCCCTGCTGCCTCTAATCCTCTTGTTATGGTGAGGCAGTGTGGATGGAGGGTAGCCCTGCTGCCTCTAATCCTCTTGTTATTGGGAGGTAGTGTGGATGGAGGGTAGCCCTGCTGCCTCTACTCCTCTTGTTATAGGGAGGTAGTGTGGATGGAGGGTAGCCCTGCTGCCTCTAATCCTCTTGTTATTGGGAGGTAGTGTGGATGGAGGGTAGCCCTGCTGCCTCTACTCCTCTAGTTATGGGGAGGTAGTGTGGATGGAGGGTAGCCCTGCTGCCTCTAATCACCTTGTTATGGGGAGGTAGTGTGGATGGAGGGCAGCCCTGTTGCCTCTAATCACCTTGTTATGGTGAGGCAGTGTGGATGGAGGGCAGCCCTGCTGCCTCTAATCACCTTGTTATGGGGAGGTAGTGTGGATGGAGGGCAGCCCTGCTGCCTCTAATCACCTTGTTATAGGGAGGTAGTGTGGATGGAGGGCAGCCCTGTTGCCTCTAATCACCTTGTTATGGGGAGGTAGTGTGGATGGAGGGTAGCCCTGCTGCCTCTAATCACCTTGTTATGGGGAGGTAGTGTGGATGGAGGGCAGCCCTGTTGCCTCTAATCCCCTTGTTATAGGGAGGTAGTGTGGATGGAGGGCAGCCCTGTTGCCTCTAATCACCTTGTTATAGGGAGGTAGTGTGGATGGAGGGTAGCCCTGTTGCCTCTAATCCCCTTGTTATAGGGAGGTAGTGTGGATGGAGGGCAGCCCTGTTGCCTCTAATCACCTTGTTATAGGGAGGTAGTGTGGATGGAGGGTAGCCCTGTTGCCTCTAATCACCTTGCAGCCTGTTGCCTCTAATCACCTTGTTATAGGGAGGTAGTGTGGATGGAGGGCAGCCCTGCTGCCTCTAATCACCTTGTTATGGGGAGGTAGTGTGGATGGAGGGCAGCCCTGCTGCCTCTAATCACCTTGTTATAGGGAGGTAGTGTGGATGGAGGGCAGCCCTGCTGCCTCTAATCACCTTGTTATAGGGAGGTAGTGTGGATGGAGGGTAGCCCTGGAATCCCCTTGTTATAGGGAGGTAGTGTGATGGAGGGCAGCCCTGTTGCCTCTAATCACCTTGTTATAGGGAGGTAGTGTGGATGGAGGGTAGCCCTGTTGCCTCTAATCACCTTGTTATAGGGAGGTAGTGTGGATGGAGGGCAGCCCTGTTGCCTCTAATCACCTTGTTATAGGGAGGTAGTGTGGATGGAGGGCAGCCCTGCTGCCTCTAATCACCTTGTTATGGGGAGGTAGTGTGGATGGAGGGCAGCCCTGCTGCCTCTAATCACCTTGTTATAGGGAGGTAGTGTGATGGAGGGGCAGCCCTGCTGCCTCTAATCACCTTGTTATAGGGAGGTAGTGTGGATGGAGGGTAGCCCTGCTGCCTCTAATCACCTTGTTATAGGGAGGTAGTGTGGATGGAGGGAAGCCCTGTTGCCTCTAATCCTCTTGTTATAGGGAGGTAGTGTGGATGGAGGGTAGCCCTGTTGCCTCTAATCCTCTTGTTATAGGGAGGTAGTGTGGATGGAGGGTAGCCCTGCTGCCTCTAATCCTCTTGTTATAGGGAGGTAGTGTGGATGGAGGGCAGCCCTGTTGCCTCTAATCCTCTTGTTATAGGGAGGTAGTGTGGATGGAGGGTAGCCCTGTTGCCTCTAATCCTCTTGTTATAGGGAGGTAGTGTGGATGGAGGGTAGCCCTGTTGCCTCTAATCCTCTTGTTATAGGGAGGCAGTGTGGATGGAGGGTAGCCCTGTTGCCTCTAATCCTCTTGTTATAGGGAGGTAGTGGGATGGAGGGTAGCCCTGTTGCCTCTAATCACCTTGTTATGGGGAGGCAGTGTGGATGGTTGCCTCTAATCACCTTGTTATGGGGAGGCAGTGTGGATGGAGGGTAGCCTGTTGCCTCTAATCACCTTGTTATAGGGAGGTAGTGTGGATGGAGGGCAGCCCTGTTGCCTCTAATCACCTTGTTATGGGGAGGTAGTGTGGATGGAGGGTAGCCCTGTTGCCTCTAATCACCTTGTTATAGGGAGGTAGTGTGGATGGAGGGCAGCCCTGTTGCCTCTAATCACCTTGTTATAGGGAGGTAGTGTGGATGGAGGGCAGCCCTGTTGCCTCTAATCACCTTGTTATGGGGAGGTAGTGTGGATGGAGGGCCGCCCTGTTGCCTCTAATCATCTTGTTATGGGGAGGTAGTGTGGATGGAGGGCAGCCCTGCTGCCTCTAATCACCTTGTTATGGGGAGGTAGTGTGGATGGAGGGTAGCCCTGCTGCCTCTAATCACCTTGTTATAGGGAGGTAGTGTGGATGGAGGGTAGCCCTGCTGCCTCTAATCCTCTTGTTATTGGGAGGTAGTGTGGATGGAGGGTAGCCCTGCTGCCTCTAATCCTCTTGTTATTGGGAGGTAGTGTGGATGGAGGGTAGCCCTGCTGCCTCTAATCCTCTTGTTATAGGGAGGTAGTGTGGATGGAGGGTAGCCCTGCTGCCTCTAATCCTCTTGTTATAGGGAGGTAGTGTGGATGGAGGGTAGCCCTGCTGCCTCTAATCCTCTTGTTATAGGGAGGTAGTGTGGATGGAGGGTAGCCCTGTTGCCTCTAATCCTCTTGTTATAGGGAGGTAGTGTGGATGGAGGGTAGCCCTGCTGCCTCTAATCCTCTTGTTATAGGGAGGTAGTGTGGATGGAGGGTAGCCCTGTTGCCTCTAATCACCTTGTTATGGGGAGGCAGTGTGGATGGAGGGTAGCCCTGTTGCCTCTAATCACCTTGTTATGGGGAGGCAGTGTGGATGGAGGGTAGCCCTGTTGCCTCTAATCACCTTGTTATGGGAGGCAGTGTGGATGGAGGGTAGCCCTGCTGCCTCTAATCACCTTGTTATGGGGAGGTAGTGTGGATGGAGGGCAGCCCTGTTGCCTCTAATCACCTTGTTATGGGAGGTAGTGTGGATGGAGGGCAGCCCTGTTGCCTCTAATCACCTTGTTATAGGGTGTGGATGGAGGGCAGCCCTGTTGCCTCTAATCACCTTGTTATAGGGAGGTGGTGGATGGAGGGCAGCCCTGTTGCCTCTAATCACTTTGTTATAGGGAGAGGTGTGGATGGAGGGCAGCCCTGTTGCCTCTAATCATTCTTGTTATGGGGAGGTAGTGTGGATGGAGGGCAGCCCTGTTGCCTCTAATCACCTTGTTATAGGGAGGTATATGGAGGGTAGCCCTGTTGCCTCTAATCACCTTGTTATAGGGAGGTAGTGGAGGAGGGTAGCCCTGCTGCCTCTAATCACCTTGTTATGGGGAGGTAGTGTGGATGGAGGGTAGCCCTGCTGCCTCTAATCCTCTTGTTATAGGGAGGTAGTGTGGATGGAGGGCAGCCCTGTTGCCTCTAATCACCTTGTTATAGGGAGGTAGTGTGAATGGAGGGTAGCCCTGTTGCTGCCTCTAATCACCTTGTTATGGGGAGGCAGTGGATGGAGGGTAGCCCTGCTGCCTCTAATCCTCTAGTTATGGGGAGGTAGTGTGGATGGAGGGCAGCCCTGTTGCCTCTAATCACCTTGTTATGGGGAGGTAGTGTGGATGGAGGGCAGCCCTGTTGCCTCTAATCACCTTGTTATGGGGAGGTAGTGTGGATGGAGGGTAGCCCTGTTGCCTCTAATCCTCTTGTTATGGGGAGGTAGTGTGGATGGAGGGCAGCCCTGTTGCCTCTAATCACCTTGTTATGGGGAGGTAGTGTGAATGGAGGGCAGCCCTGTTGCCTCTAATCACCTTGTTATGGGGAGGTAGTGTGGATGGAGGGTAGCCCTGCTGCCTCTAATCCTCTAGTTATGGGGAGGTAGTGTGGATGGAGGGCAGCCCTGTTGCCTCCTTCAGGCGTGTTATCCCAGGTAAACAGTGTGGATGGAGGGTGCACCTGTTGCCTGACACCTTGTTATGGGGAGGTAGTGTGGATGGAGGGCCGCCTGTGCCTCTAATCCTCTTCTTATGGGGAGGTAGTGTGGATGGAGGGCAGCCCTGTTGCCATGCCTTCAGGCGTCCCCATTCCTCCCAGACTAAACAGTTTGATTAAGTTTGTGCACCTATTATGACAACTATTTTGTGACGTTTTGGTTTGTTTTGGACTTTGGTGATTATTTTTTGACTGTTCACACTTTTCTTTCTTGGGCAATCCAAAGGTCGGAGGTTACTCTCTCAAACAAGGTTATGCATGCTTTGTCTCAGGTTACTAGGTTCAATCAAAAACACCTTCTCAGGTTACTATAGGAATCAATCACCTCTCTCTCAGGTTACTAATAGGTTCAATCACCTCTCTCAGGTTACTAATAGGTTCAATCACCTTCTCTCAGGTTACTAATAGGTTCAATCACCTCTCTCTCAGGTTACTAATAGGATCAATCACCTCTCTCAGGTTACTAATAGGATCAATCACCTCTCTCAGGTTACTAATAGGTTCAATCACCTCTCTCAGGTTACTAATAGGTTCAATCACCTCTCTCAGGTTACTAATAGAATCAATCACCTTCTCTCTCAGGTTACTAATAGAATCAATCACCTCTCTCAGGTTACTAATAGGTTCAATCACCTCTCTCAGGTTACTAATAGGATCAATCACCTTCTCTCAGGTTACTAATAGGTTCAATCACCTCTCTCAGGTTACTAATAGGTTCAATCACCTCTCTCAGGTTACTAATAGAATCAATCATCTTCTCTCAGGTTACTAATAGAATCAATCACCTCTCTCAGGTTACTAATAGAATCAATCATCTTCTCTCAGGTTACTAATAGGTTCAATCACCTCTCTCAGGTTACTAATAGAATCAATCATCTTCTCTCAGGTTACTAATAGGTTCAATCACCTTCTCTCAGGTTACTAATAGAATCAATCATCTTCTCTCAGGTTACTAATAGAATCAATCACCTCTCTCAGGTTACTAATAGAATCAATCACCTCTCTCAGGTTACTAATAGAATCAATCACCTTCTCTCAGGTTACTAATAGGTCAATCACTCTCTCAGGTTACTAATAGGATCAATCACCTCTCTCAGGTTACTAATAGGTCAATCACCTCTCTCAGGTTACTAATAGAATCAATCACCTCTCTCAGGTTACTAATAGGATCAATCACCTCTCTCAGGTTACTAATAGAATCAATCATCTTCTCTCAGGTTACTAATAGAATCAATCACCTCTCTCAGGTTACTAATAGGATCAATCACCTCTCTCAGGTTACTAATAGAATCAATCACCTCTCTCAGGTTACTAATAGAATCAATCACCTCTCTCAGGTTACTAATAGAATCAATCATCTTCTCTCAGGTTACTAATAGGATCAATCACCTTCTCTCAGGTTACTAATAGGATCAATCACCTCTCTCAGGTTACTAATAGAATCAATCACCTCTCTCAGGTTACTAATAGAATCAATCACCTTCTCTCTCAGGTTACTAATAGAATCAATCACCTCTCTCAGGTTACTAATAGGATCAATCACCTTCTCTCTCAGGTTACTAATAGAATCAATCACCTCTCTCAGGTTACTAATAGGATCAATCACCTCTCTCAGGTTACTAATAGGATCAATCACCTCTCTCAGGTTACTAATAGAATCAATCACCTCTCTCAGGTTACTAATAGAATCAATCACCTCTCTCAGGTTACTAATAGGTTCAATCACCTCTCTCAGGTTACTAATAGAATCAATCATCTTCTCTCAGGTTACTAATAGAATCAATCATCTTCTCTCAGGTTACTAATAGAATCAATCACCTCTCTCAGGTTACTAATAGGTTCAATCACCTCTCTCAGGTTACTAATAGGTTCAATCACCTTCTCTCAGGTTACTAATAGGTTCAATCACCTTCTCTCAGGTTACTAATAGGTTCAATCACCTCTCTCAGGTTACTAATAGGTTCAATCACCTTCTCTCAGGTTACTAATAGGTTCAATCACCTCTCTCAGGTTACTAATAGGTTCAATCACCTTCTCTCTTAGGTTACTAATAGGTTCAATCACCTTCTCTCAGGTTACTAATAGGTTCAATCACCTCTCTCAGGTTACTAATAGGTTCAATCACCTCTCTCAGGTTACTAATAGGTTCAATCACCTTCTCTCAGGTTACTAATAGGTTCAATCACATCTCTCAGGTTACTAATAGGTTCAATCACCTCTCTCAGGTTACTAATAGGTTCAATCACCTCTCTCAGGTTACTAATAGGTTCAATCACCTCTCTCAGGTTACTAATAGGATCAATCACCTTCTCTCAGGTTACTAATAGGTTCAATCACCTCTCTCTCAGGTTACTAATAGGTTCAATCACCTTCTCTCAGGTTACTAATAGGATCAGGTTACTAATAGGTTCAATCACCTCTCTCAGGTTACTAATAGGTTCAATCACCTCTCTCAGGTTACTAATAGGTTCAATCACCTCTCTCAGGTTACTAATAGGTTCAATCACCTTCTCTCAGGTTACTAATAGGTTCAATCACCTTCTCTCTCAGGTTACTAATAGGTTCAATCACCTTCTCTCAGGTTACTAATAGGTTCAATCACCTTCTCTCAGGTTACTAATAGGTTCAATCACCTTCTCTCTCAGGTTACTAATAGGTTCAATCACCTCTCTCAGGTTACTAATAGGTTCAATCACCTTCTCTCTCAGGTTACTAATAGGTTCAATCACCTCTCTCAGGTTACTAATAGGTTCAATCACCTCTCAGGTTACTAATAGGTTCAATCACCTTCTCTCAGGTTACTAATAGGATCAATCACCTCTCTCAGGTTACTAATAGGTTCAATCACCTTCTCTCAGGTTACTAATAGGATCAATCACCTTCTCTCAGGTTACTAATAGGTTCAATCACCTCTCTCAGGTTACTAATAGGTTCAATCACATCTCTCAGGTTACTAATAGGTTCAATCACCTTCTCTCAGGTTACTAATAGGTTCAATCACATCTCTCAGGTTACTAATAGGTTCAATCACCTCTCTCAGGTTACTAATAGGTTCAATCACCTCTCAGGTTACTAATAGGTTCAATCACCTCTCAGGTTACTAATAGGATCAATCACCTTCTCTCAGGTTACTAATAGGATCAATCACCTTCTCTCTCAGGTTACTAATAGGTTCAATCACCTCTCTCAGGTTACTAATAGGATCAATCACCTCTCTCGGGTTACTAATAGGTTCAATCACCTCTCTCAGGTTACTAATAGGTTCAATCACCTCTCTCAGGTTACTAATAGGATCAATCACCTCTCTCAGGTTACTAATAGGTTCAATCACCTTCTCTCTCAGGTTACTAATAGGTTCAATCACCTTCTCTCTCAGGTTACTAATAGGTTCAATCACCTTCTCTCTCAGGTTACTAATAGGTTCAATCACCTCTCTCAGGTTACTAATAGGTTCAATCACCTTCTCTCTCAGGTTACTAATAGGTTCAATCACCTCTCTCAGGTTACTAATAGGTTCAATCACCTTCTCTCTCAGGTTACTAATAGATTCAATCACCTCTCTCAGGTTACTAATAGGTTCAATCACCTCTCTCAGGTTACTAATAGAATCAATCACCTTCTCTCTCAGGTTACTAATAGAATCAATCACCTCTCTCAGGTTACTAATAGAATCAATCACCTCTCTCAGGTTACTAATAGAATCAATCACCTCTCTCAGGTTACTAATAGGTTCAATCACCTCTCAGGTTACTAATAGGTTCAATAAACTTCTCTCAGGTTACTAATAGGTTCAATCACCTCTCTCAGGTTACTAATAGGATCAATCACCTTCTCTCTCAGGTTACTAATAGAATCAATCATCTTCTCTCAGGTTACTAATAGAATCAATCACCTCTCTCAGGTTACTAATAGGATCAATCACCTCTCTCAGGTTACTAATAGGTTCAATCACCTCTCTCAGGTTACTAATAGGATCAATCACCTCTCTCAGGTTACTAATAGGTTCAATCACCTCTCTCAGGTTACTAATAGGATCAATCACCTCTCTCAGGTTACTAATAGGATCAATCACCTCTCAGGTTACTAATAGGATCAATCACCTCTCTCAGGTTACTAATAGGTTCAATCACCTCTCTCAGGTTACTAATAGGTTCAATCACCTTCTCTCAGGTTACTAATAGGTTCAATCACCTCTCTCAGGTTACTAATAGGATCAATCACCTCTCTCAGGTTACTAATAGGTTCAATCACCTTCTCTCTTAGGTTACAAACAGAGGAGCCTCTTAAAGAAGAAGTTACAGGTATGTGAGAGCCAGAAATCTTGCTTTGTTTGTAGATGACCAAATACTTGTTTTCCACCATAATTTGCAAAGAAATTCATTAAAAATCCTACAATGTGATTTTCTGGATTTTTTTTCTTCTCATTTTGTCCGTCATAGTTGAAGTGTACCTATGATGAAAATTACAGGCCTCTCTCATCTTTTTAAGTGAGAGAACTTGCACAATTGATGGCTGACTAAATACTTTTTTGCCCCACTGTATGTATGTGTGTGCAGTGCCTTCAGAAAATATTCACACGCCTTGACTTTTTTCCAAATGTTGCTTGAATTTAAAGTTGATTAAATTTAGATTGTTTTTGTCACTGGACTAAACAGCCCATAATGTCAAAGTGGATTTGAACTGTAAATTGTGTTAAACAGTGTGCAGTAATAGTGTTTAACTTCTTGAATACTATTATCTGTAAGGTCTCTCAGTCGAGGAATTTCAGTCACGGATTCAACCACAAAAACCAGGGAGGTTTTCCAATCCCTCGCAAAGAAGGGCACCTATTGGTAGATGGGGGGAAAAACCAAACAGACGTTGAATATCCCTTTGAGCATAGTGAAGTTATTTATTACACTTTGGATGGTGTATCAATACACCCAGTCACTACAGAGATACAGGTGTCCTTCCTAACTCAGTTGACAGCGAGGAATGGACAAAAAATAAATGAATTTGAGCTAGGAAAAATCCTAGTGACAAACTTGGTTCAGTTTGCTTTCCACCAGACACGGGGAGATGAATTCACCTTTCAGCAGGACAATAACCTACAACACAAGGCCAAAACTGTCACGTTCTGACCTTAGTTTCTTTGTTATGTCTTAGTTTGGTCAGGCCGTGAGTTGTGGTGATAGTCTATGTTCTTTTTTCTATGTTGTGTTTATGTGTTTGGCCTGGTATGGTTCTCAATCAGAGGCAGGTGTCGTTTGTTGTCTCTGATTGAAAATCGTAATTAGGTAGCCTTTTCCCACCTGTGTTTGTGGGTGATTGTTTTCTGTTTAGTGTTTCTGCACCAGACAGAACTGTTTCAGTTTCATTCTTCGTTCTCTTGTTGTTTTTGTCAGTGTTCCGTTCTATGAAATATCATGAACACTTTACCACGCTGCGTATTGGTCCAATCTCTCATCTCTCATTCGTCAGAGGAAGACGAATGGCGTTACAAAAACTGTCACACTGATCTGTTTCACCTGTGCTCTTTATTGTCTCCACCTCCTCCAGGCTTATTTTCCCCAGTGTATTTATCCCTGTGTTTCCTGTCTCTCTGTGCCAGTGTATTTATCCCTGTGTTTCCTGTCTCTCTGTACCAGTGTATTTATCCCTGTGTTTCCTGTCTCTCTGTGCCAGTGTATTTATCCCTGTGTTTCCTGTTCCTCTGTACCAGTGTATTTATCCCTGTGTTTCCTGTCTCTCTGTACCAGTGTATTTATCCCTGTGTTTCCTGTCTCTCTGTACCAGTGTATTTATCCCTGTGTTTCCTGTTCCTCTGTACCAGTGTATTTATCCCTGTGTTTCCTGTCTCTCTGTACCAGTGTATTTTTCCCTGTGTTTCCTGTCTCTCTGTACCAGTGTATTTTTCCCTGTGTTTCCTGTCTCTCTGTACCAGTGTATTTATCCCTGTTTCCTGTCTCTCTGTACCAGTGTATTTATCCCTGTGTTTCCTGTCTCTCTGTACCAGTGTATTTTTCCCTGTGTGTCCTGTTTCTCTGTACCAGTGTATTTATCCTTGTGTTTCCTGTCTCTCTGTGCCAGTTCGTCTTGTATGTTTAGTCAAGTCAACCAGTGTGTTCTTCCTCCATACTCCTTTTCTATTCTCTTTCGTCCTCCCGGTTCTGACCACTGCCTGACTCTGGACTACTTTCCTGCCTGTCCTATTGGACTCTGAACTGGATTTGACATTTTGCCACGACCATTCTCTTGCCTACGCCCTTTTTGGATGAATAAACATTGTAAGACTCCAACCATCTGCCTCCTGCATCTGCATCAGGGTCTCGCCTTGTGCCTTGATAAAATCTACACTGGAGTTTCTTACCAAGAAGACAGGGAATGTTCCTAATTTACCTAGTTACAGATTTGACTTAAATTTTCTTGAAAATATATATCAAGGCCGGAAAATGGCCTATCAGCCAATCATTAATGTATGATGTCAATCAGAACGTCTGTCTAGCAACAATCAACAACTCATTTGACAGAGCTTGAACAATTTTTAAAATAATAATAAGGAAACTGGGCAAATGTTGCACAATACAGGTGTGGAAAGCTCTTAGAGACTTACCCAGAAAGACTCACAGCTCTAATCGCTACCAAGGTGATTCTACAAAGTATTGACCCAGGGGCCTAAAAACGTTTGATATTCCTGTTTTTACTGTTTTTTTGTCCTTATGGGGTATTGTGTGAAGATGGTGGGATAAACATATATTTCATCCATTTTGAATTCAGGCTGTAACACAAAAGGTGCAGAACATTTTTCGACCTCATTTTAATATCTGAAAATTCTCGTAACGATGTGGAAAGAAATTACTTAATTACCAGCCAATGTTCACTTTTTTTTTATATCGCAGCCATTTAATAAATATTCTAACAGTATTTCTGATTATCTTCTCATCTCACCATCACATACTTTTAATGTGGGGCTGGTTCACTGTCAATTGCAAATTCATCTGACATAGTGTATGTTATCTCTCCACCCCTAATGAGATGGTTGCGGCTTGATGCATGTCGCATCAGAGCTTTTCAAAGTCAGGGGACAGTGCTCTACTCTCACCTCAGCTCTGCTGTCACATCCAACATGGATCGATATCTGGTTTTAATGCAGACGAGAGCACTGAATCCAGCTTCACACATATATGAGCTGGCGAAGGGTACGTTGAGATTTAAGGAGCTTTCAAGACAAAACGGGAACTCTGATAAATATGCGGTCAAATTATGATGTCATTGATCTTATTAACTAAACCAGGATTACAGTCAAATGGAAGTAGGTCCCGATCTTACAAGTGTCAGAGGTGAGCAGCCATGACTTCTGTGGGACTGATGTTGTTTTCTGTAAGAAACATGCACAGCCGGATGGCAGAGGGTTTGGTTTGAAAGAGTCTCTCTCCAATAAGAATCCACTGATTCGGTCACTCATCTGTTCTTGTATTTCCCATGCATGTTTGAGACCTGTTTTATTTTCACAAATCAGTTATTTTTTACATACATTGTGAATGACAACAGTTCATTTCTCAATGTGAAAAATCTTTTCAACTCTCCGCCTCGACGACCACCAAGCCTTCGACAACCACCAAGCCTCGACGACCACCAAGCCTCGACGACCACCAAGCCTCGACGACCACCAAGCCTCGACGACCACCAAGCCTCGACAACCACCAAGCCTCTATAACCAGCAAGCCTCGACAACCACCAAGCCTCGACGACCACCAAGCCTTCGATGACCACCAAGCCTCGACGACCACCAAGCCTCGACAACCACCAAGCCTCGACGACCACCAAGCCTCGACGACCACCAAGCCTCGACAACCAAGCCTCAACCACCAAGCCTCGACGACCACCAAGCCTCGACGACCACCAAGCCTCGATGACCACCAAGCCTCGACGACCACCAAGCCTTCGATGACCACCAAGCCTCGACGACCACCAAGCCTCGATGACCACCAAGCCTCGACGACCACCAAGCCTCGATGACCACCAAGCCTCGACGACCACCAAGCCTCGACGACCACCAAGCCTCGACGACCACCAAGCCTCGACGACCACCAAGCCTCGACGACCACCAAGCCTCGACGACCACCAAGCCTCGGTGTGAAATAGAACATTGTCATGTGCTGATCCCATTTATCCACGTAGTTTTGCGAACAGGCGTGAGCGCAGTAGACGTTGTTTGTTGGAGTTTACAATCAAAGTTACCTGCTGCGGTATATCTCAGAGTTCTGTCCTCAGCTCTTTTGTTGCCAGTTGCTCTCGGTGTTTCCATTCTAGCTCAGTGGGTGTAGCATACAATGTTATTCATATGGCAGAGGGAGACACCTTCATAACTAGAGTGTAGAAGCCTGTCCGCCGTCCCACCATAGATGGAGCCCCATCTGTGTGAAAGCCCACCATTCGATCCCATGGTAATTGTTTTTTTAGTCAATATCACCACGCAGCACAATGAACAAACCCCTGTGCCATTTCATGCTCTGGAATCATGAGACAGAACAACATGTCCTCGTGAAAAGCATCCGTCAACATCTATAGCAAACAAAAGTCAAAGCATGGGCATATCAGCCCTCAAAGCTACGTCCATTTGGAGATTAAGCTGTTTTTTTGTTGTCCTTCAGTCACCGTTTCCTCTTGATTGCTGAACAGGGTTATCTGACATAGGTATTGATTTGAGTTTCTGTGCCTCTGCCTCCCCACACATTGTTGTCACCATATCAATAGCGGACGGTAATATCTACGTTTCCTGCAATAGAGTTGAATGCATATTTAGAAAAAAGGTGCTATCTAGAAACTAAAAGGGTTATTTGGCTGTCCCCTTAGGAGAACCCTTTGATTAACTGTTTTTGGTTCAAGGTGGACATTTCTGCAAAATCAAGATGTGTCAGGTTGGATGGGGAGCGTTGCTGCACAGCTATTTTCATGTCTCTCCAGAGATGTTGGATCGGATTCAAGTCCGGACTCTGGCTGGGCCACTCAAGGACATTCATAGACTTGCCCTGAAGCCACTCCTGCGTTGTCTTAGCTGTGTTAGGGTCTTTGTCCTGTAGGAAAGGGGAATCGTTACCTCAGTCTGTGGTCCTGAGTGCTCTGGAGCAGGTTTTCATCAAATATTTCTCTGACCTTTGCTCTGTTCATTTTTCCCTCGATCCTGACTAGTCTCCCAGTCCCTGCTGCTGAAAAACATCCCCACAATATGATGCTGAAACCACCATGCTTCACCATAAGTAGCAGATTTCCTCCAGATATGATGTTTGGCATTCATGCCGAAGAGTTCCATCTTGGTTTCATCAGATCAGAGAATCTTGTTTCTCATGGTCTGAGAGTCCTTTAGGTGCCTTTTGGGAAACTCCAAGCGGGCTGTCATGTGCCTTTTACTGAGCAGTGCTACAAAACATGCTTGGTAGCCTTTCCCAGATCTGTACCTCGACACAATCCTGTCTCGGAGCTCTACAGACAATTCCTTCCACCTCATGACATGTTTTTTACTCTGACATGCACTGTCAACTGTGGAACCTTATGTAGACAGGTGTGTGCCTTTACAAATCATGTCCAATCAATTGAATTTACCACAGGTGGACTCCAAACAAGTTGTATAAACATCTCAAGGATGATCAAATGGAAACAGGATGCACCTGAGCTCAATGTTGAGTCTAATAACGAAGCGTCTGAATACTTGTGTATTATTCCGTTTTATATTTTGAATACATTCAAAAAAACTGTTTTCACTTTGTAATTATGGGGTACTGTTGTAGATTGATTAGGAACATGTTTGATTTCATCCATTTTTAGAATAAGGCTGTAACGTAACAAATTATGGAAAAAGTCAAGGGGTCTGAATTCTTTCCGAATGCACTGTAGATATACATACTACCAGTCTCTTTTTATGTATAAACCCACCTCAAACACTCCACATTGAATACAGTGGAGTAAAGTGGTAAGAACATAAATGAACATGTGTCTTTGTGTTGGATAATGTACTTTCTTCTGTCCTGCGGTCAGGCAGGAGAACTATACTATATCTCCCTTCATTGCCCCTCTCTCTATACATGTGGAACAGTGGAGGCTGTTGAGGGGAGGACGGCTCATAACAACGTCTGGAACTGAACGGAATGCCATCAAACGCATGGAAACCAGTTCCTACTCCCAAATGAAGGTACCACCAACCTCCTGTGATCGACCAAGGTAATGACACTAACTTGTAGTATCCTTACGTTCTCCTGTTTCAACCTTTTTCTAAAAAAATGTGAATTTCACTTTAATCTTTTACATCTTTTTTTAGTATAATGTGCACGTGACAAAGAAAATACAAATAAATAATAAGTGAATTAATTAAAACTTAAAGTGGAAGATCAGAAGGGACTTTCCTGATACTATCTAGTGTCTTTTCTAAGACTAACAGCTGTAGGGGGATAAGTGCTATTAATGAGGTGCATCACTGATCAGAGCCCAAGAGAAGATTAACAAAAGTACCTGAGAGAAAAAAAAGAGAGAGAAGCTCTATTGATTCTTCGAGCCGTATGCACAGAAATCTCATTAAGGATACCAAGTTCTTCTTTGAACGGTGCGTGTGTGTGTGTGTGTGTGTGTGTGTGTGTGTGTGTGTGTGTGTGTGTGTGTGTGTGTGTGTGTGTGTGTGTGTGTGTGTGTGTGTGTGTGTGTGTGTGTGTGTGTGTGTGTGTGTGTGTGTGTGTGTGTGTGTGTGTGTGTGTGTGTGTGTGTGTGTGTGAGCAGTGTTTGCCATCCTCTACATGGAAGTTGTTAATGAGCAGAGCTGCCTAGCAGACACAATCAATGGTGGCGAATCTCACTCAAACCAAATGTTTGTGTGTGTTTGTGTGTGCGTGCGTGCTGGTGTGTAACACACTGTAGTTGTTGAACCTGGAAACACAAAACAGATGGATTGGGTCCCTTCAGATTGAAGCCCAGGTTTCACAGCAATATCCTCCACTGGAGGTCAAGACACGGTCCACTCTCTCCCAAGGCTTCAAGGTCATGTCTGGTAAGGAGGGGGGTCATGTCAAGGAGGGGGGGTCATGTCTGGTAAGGAGGGGGGTCATGTCTGGTAAGGAGGGGGGTCATGTCTGGTAAGGAGGGGGGGTCATGTCTGGTAAGGAGGGGGGGGGGTCATGTCTGGTAAGGAGGGGGGGGGTGGGTCATGTCTGTCATGTTCTGGTTCTGCTAGTAACATATGGGACTGAATTTCAAGGCACAATCCAATCCAAGGCCAGGTTGTCGTGGTAGCGTACTCTCAAATCAAATCAAAGTGTATTTGTCACGTGCACCGAATACAACAGGTGTCGACCTGACAGTGAAATGCTACTTACAGGCTCTAACCAACGGTGCAAAAGGATATTAGGTGAACAATAGGTAGGTAAAGAAATAAAACAACAGTAAAAAGACAGGCTATATACAGTAGAGAGGCTATATACTGTAGAGAGGCTATATACAGTAGAGAGGCTATATACAGTAGAGAGGCTATATACAGTAGAGAGGCTATATACTGTAGAGAGGCTATATACAGTAGACAGGCTATATACAGTAGAGAGGCTATATACTGTAGAGAGGCTATATACAGTAGAGAGGCTATATACAGTAGAGAGGCTATATACAGTAGAGAGGCTATATACTGTAGAGAGGCTATATACAGTAGAGAGGCTATATACAGTAGAGAGGCTATATACAGTAGAGAGGCTATATACTGTAGAGAGGCTATATACAGTAGAGAGGCTATACAAGTACAGAGGTTACATTCTGTTTTAATATTCAACATAGAAAAGTGACCAAAGAGCATTTACTGAAACTTGTTACAAATGACGGAGTCACCCATGATTCACCAAAACAAATATTTTGAAAGAGGAAGCAAAGATCTTCAGCATATCTTTTAATGTCAGTCTCCTTCATCTCCACCAACTGAAGTTACTTTTATGGATGTTTCTTCTATTAATAATGTAATATTAAAGTGCTTTAAGTGTATGTTTTTGTTTGTTTCCTCCATTACCTCTATCCAACGATAATTGTACGGATGTTTTTTCTATTAATAATGTAATATTAACATATGTACAGCAAGACTCTGGTGAATTACAGAGGAGGAACTTCTAGATACCATTAAAACATGTAAGTCTGGGAAAACTCCAGGGATGGATGACATACCAGTTAAGATATACCAAACATTTTTTGACATACTCAGATGACCGTTATTAGCATGTTTTAACCACTCCTATATAAACAGTACATTATAAGATACTCAACAAGAACTGAATTAATTATTACTGAAACAGGAACAAACTGTTTAAATGTAAAGATCCATTCCAGCCCCTTAGACTTCATAGCTAAATTCATAGCGCATAGAATTCAAAAGGTATTGTTGGATATTATTGATCCTAATCAGACACATTTTTTACGATACATTGGAGATAATAAAAGACAAGGATATTGGAACAATAGAACACTATGAAATATCCGGGAAACCAGGCCTGGTCTTCATAGCTGACTTTGAAAGGCTTTTGATGAAGTACGACTGGAAGTTTTTACATAAATGCCTGGACTATTTCAATTTTGGAGAATCTGTTATACAATTATGTATAGTAACCCTAGATATACTATAGTATGTATATGTACAATGGTTTACAATTATGTATAGTAACCCTAGGTATAGTATAGTATGTATATGTATAGCAACCCTATAGTAAGTAATGGCTAATTCTCAGAAAGTATTAAATTGTCAAGAGGAGTAAAACAAGGCTGTCCACTATCTGCATATACAGTGGGGCAAAAAAGTGTTTAGTCAGCCACCAATTGTGCAAGTTCTCCCACTTAAAAAGATGAGAGAGGCCTGTCATTTTATTCATAGGTACACTTCAACTATAACAGACAAAATTGTAATAAAAAAATCCAGAAAACCACATTGTAGGATTTTTAATGAATTTATTTGCAAATTATGGTGTAAAATAAGTATTTAGTCAATAACAAAAGTTTCTCAATACTTTGTTAAATACCCTTTGTTGGCAATGACAGAGGTATATACATATGACATAGGTATATATATTTATTCAGATTAAAACCTCTCACTTTCGGTTATTTGAAATTGAAATCATCTCCAACATATCACTATTTTTAAAACAAGCCAAAGAAAGTTGTTTTCAATTTCAGTTTAATCCACAAGAAAATACATAACAAATAATACAACAAATATTATGGTATAAAATAAAATATACTAATTGATTAAAAAAATACTATTTGAATGAAAAAGCAAAAATGTATAATCTCTGTAAATTATATCATAAAAATGGACTGCTGGAGTTATGTCACACATGCAGCTAACTAAAATATGCTCTACCCAAAATTACAACCAACTAATTGCAGCATTTAAGCATTTAAGTGGAATGGGGGAAGAAGTAAGGAACTTGACTGCCAGTTTAATTTAAGGACAAACAAATTGACAAGCTGTGCCATATGGATTGCAAAATAGTTATTCAGAGATTTTCGATGTAGCGATTCCATGGCACATGGTTTATGAACTGATACGAAAAATGACTCCGGATTCGAAACGTATATTTTTTCTATTTAAATGACTACGCAAAATTCTTGCAACCAATAGAATGTTATATATATGGGGAACATAACCATCCCAACTCTGCAGATTTAGCTGAGAAATGACAGAACCATTAGATAATTTGTTTTGATGCTGTCCATGTGTAGCTTGTTTTTGATTGCCAGGTTCACGAATGGCAGACGAATTGCAACATTTACCTGTAGTTAACTCTGCAGATGGCACTTCTGGGTGATTTGAAAAGTCATCGTCAATCGATCAATAAGATAATAATACTTTTAGCAAAAAGATTTATCTTAAATTTCTAATCTGTAGAAACTATGACAACTATTCAGAAT
>NC_088239.1:10582-43082 GCF_036934945.1 Oncorhynchus masou masou | reverse complement strand
ATTGCTTTTTTATCAAGACTTTAGTATCGTTTGTAGTAAAGTTTCTTAATTCGGATCACATGAACCAGTTTTTATTTTACACACAGAGACTGATCATGTAGATCATATTCTGTGTTGTTTAATTAGTACTCAGTTCAAACCTGCATATCCCCCTAGCAGGGATTTATTGCATGTTTCAGTGCAACAACAAAACAACTGTCACCTTTTTGGGCCCTCAGCAGTTTGCATCCTGCTTGGCAGATAGTCATCCCTGCTTGGCAGATCGTCATCCCTGCTTGGCAGATCGTCATTCCTGCTTGGCAGATCGTCATCCCTGCTTGGCAGATCGTCATCCCTGCTTGTCAGATCGTCATCCCTGCGTGGCAGATCGTCATCCCTGCTTGGCAGATCGTCATCCCTGCTTGGCAGATCGTCATCCCTGCTTGGCAGATCGTCATCCCTGCTTGGCAGATCGTCATTCCTGCTTGGCAGATCGTCATCCCTGCTTGGCAGATCGTCATCCCTGCTTGGCAGATCGTCATCCCTGCTTAGAGCTGAAAGGATAATGTATAGAGAGTTAAATTCTCTATTCTGACCAGGGAGGAGCTGAAAAGATAATGTACAGTATGGAGAGTTAACGTCTCTATTCTGACCAGGGAGGAGCTGAGAGGTTACTTTATAGAGAGTTATTTAGTATCGACAGCATTATCCATATTTAAATCTGGGTTGTTTTCCATTATGTAAGTATTGGCACCAACTCACGCTCTGTCTGAATATATTGTCATTACTTCAGCTTGTGCACTCCAGTGAAAGATATCGAGTAAGAAAAACCCTCCTCAATTCAGTTGTTCTCCCCGCTGTGTTTTTTTACGAAAATTACAACCCACCCAATATTGCCGAGCTGTGGTGTGTGTGTGTATCTCCGTCTGAGTAACAAAAACACTATTGACACTCAGTGTACAGTTTAATGTTGTTGTTATTGTCAAAATGTCCTGCCAGATGCTCTAATTAGCTATGAATTCTGCTGTCACGCTCATCTCATTATTTAACGTCATGACATTTGTTCATCAACTCATACCTCACCGTAATGACCCTAAATGTTTGAACAGCTGCTGTCTAGAGGAATACCAGAATGACCAGGCCAAGTTGACACAGCCAGTGTGTGTGTGTGTGTGTGTGTGTGTGTGTGTGTGTGTGTGTGTGTGTGTGTGTGTTGTTTGTTTGTTCATACCCCTAAAGACAGAATGTAATCTGTCTCGGAGATTAAACCGAGACCCTGGCAACACTGATCAATTTGTTCATTTTATTAATTCTATTCACTCTATTCACTCTGATCACTCTTTTCACCCTGATCACTTTCTTCTCTCCCTTCACTCTGATCACTCTTTTCACCCTGATCACTTTCTTCTCTCCCTTCACTCTGATCACTCTGATCACTCTATACACTCTGATCACTCTGATAGCTCTATTCACTCTATTCACTCTGATCACTATATTAAATATGATCACTCTATTCACTCTATTCACACTGATCACTCTCTTCACTCTCTGCACTCTGATCACTATATTCACTATATTCACTCCATTCACTCTGATCACTCTATTCACTCTGATCACTCTAGTCACTCTATTCACTCTGATCACTCTATTCACTCTGTTCACTCTGAACACGCTATTCACTCTATTCACTCTGATCACTCTATTCACTCTGATCACTCTATTCACTCTGATCACTCTGATCACTCTATTCACTCTGATCACGCTATTCACTCTATTCACTCTATTCACTCTGATCACGCTATTCACTATATTCACTCTATTCACTCTGATCACGCTATTCACTCTATTAGCTTTGATTGTTCTATTCACTCTGATCTCTCTATTCACTCTGTTCACTCTGAACACGCTATTCACTCTATTCACTCTGATCACGCTATTCACTCTATTCGCTTTGATTGTTCTATTCACTCTGATCTCTCTCTTCACTCTGATCACGCTATTCACTCCATTCGCTCTATTCACTCTGATCGTTCTATTCACTCTGATCACTCTGATCACTCTGATCATGCTATTCACTCCTTTCGCTTTGATCGTTCTCGTCACTCTGATCGTTCTATTCAGTCTGACCACTCTGATCACTCTGATCACTCTATTCACTCTATTCGCTCCGATTGCTCTGATCACTCTATTCACTATAATCACTCTGATCAATCTATTCACTCTGATCACTCTATTCACTCTCATCATTCTAAGCATTCTTTTCACTCAGACATTGGGACAGGCCTACTCTATTACTGAAGTAGAACAGACAGTGGATAGGCCCACTATATTACTATAGGACAGACTGGAGACAGGCCTACTATATTACTGTAGGACAGACTGGAGACAGGCCCACTATATTACTGTAGGACAGACTGGAGACAGTCCCACTATATTACTGTAGGACAGACTGGAGAAAGGCCCACTATATTACTGTAGGACAGACTGGAGACAGGCCCACTATATTACTGTAGGACAGACTGGAGACAGGCCCACTATATTACTGTAGGACAGACTGGAGACAGGCCCACTATATTACTGTAGGACAGACTGGAGACAGGCCCACTATATTACTGTAGGACAGACTGGGGACAGGCCCACTATATAACTGTAAGACAGGACAGACTATACTACTATAGGACAGACTGGAGACAGGCCCACTATATTACTGTAGGACAGACTGGAGACAGGCCCACTATATTACTGTAGGACAGACAGGGGACAGGCCCACTATATTACTGTAGGACAGACTGGGGACAGGCCCACTATATTACTGTAGGACAGACTGGAGACAGGCCCACTATATTACTGTAGGACAGACTGGAGACAGGCCCACTATATTACTGTAGGACAGACTGGAGACAGGCCCACTATATTACTGTAGGACAGACTGGGGACAGGCCCACTATATTACTGTAGGACAGACTGGGGACAGGCCCACTATATTACTGTAGGACAGACTGGGGACAGGCCCACTATATTACTGTAGGACAGACTGGAGACAGGCCCACTATATTACTGTAGGACAGACTGGGGACAGGACAGACTGGAGACAGGCCCACTATATTACTGTAGGACAGACTGGGGACAGGCCCACTATATTACTGTAGGACACTGGGGACAGGCCCACTATATTACTGTAGGACAGACTGGGGACAGGCCCACTATATAACTGTAAGACAGACAGGGGACAGGCCCACTATACTACTGTAGGATAGACAGGGGACAGGCACACTACATTACTGTAGGACAGACTGGGGACAGGCCCACTATATTACTGTAGGACAGACAGGGGACAGGCCCACTATACTACTGTAGGATAGACAGGGGACAGGCACACTATATTACTGTAAGACAAACAGGGGACAGGCCCACTATACTACTGTAGGACAGACAGGGGACAGGCACACTATATTACTGTAAGACAGACAGGGGACAGGCCCACTATATTACTATAGGACAGACTGGAGACAGGCCCACTATATTACTGTAGGACAGACTGGAGACAGGCCCACTATATTACTGACTGGGGACAGGCCCACTATATTACTGTAGGACAGACTGGGGACAGGCCCACTATATTACTGTAGGACAGACTGGAGACAGGCCCACTATATTACTGTAGGACAGACTGGAGACAGGCCCACTATATTACTGTAGGACAGACTGGAGACAGGCCCACTATATTACTGTAGGACAGACTGGAGACAGGCCCACTATATTACTGTAGGACAGACTGGAGACAGGCCCACTATATTACTGTAGGACAGACTGGAGACAGGCCCACTATATTACTGTAGGACAGACTGGAGACAGGCCCACTATATTACTGTAGGACAGACTGGGGACAGGCCCACTATATTACTGTAGGACAGACTGGGGACAGGCCCACTATATTACTGTAGGACAGACTGGAGACAGGCCCACTATATTACACTATATTACTGTAGGACAGACTGGAGACAGGCCCACTATATTACTGTAGGACAGACTGGAGACAGGCCCACTATATTACTGTAGGACAGACTGGAGACAGGCCCACTATACTACTGTAGGACAGACTGGGACAGGCCCACTATATTACTGTAGGACAGACTGGAGACAGGCCCACTGTATTACTGTAAGACAGACTGGAGACAGGCCCACTATATTACTGTAGGACAGACTGGAGACAGGCCCACTATATTACTGTAGGACAGACTGGAGACAGGCCCACTATATTACTGTAGGACAGACTGGGAGACAGGCCCACTATATTACTGTAGGACAGACTGGAGACAGGCCCACTATATTACTGTAGGACAGACTGGAGACAGGCCCACTATATTACTGTAGGACAGACTGGAGACAGGCCCACTGTATTACTGTAGGACAGACTGGAGACAGGCCCACTGTATTACTGTAGGACAGACTGGAGACAGGCCCACTGGTAGGACAGACTGGAGACAGGCCCACTATATTACTGTAGGACAGACTGGAGACAGGCCCACTATATTACTGTAGGACAGACTGGAGACAGGCCCACTATATTACTGTAGGACAGACTGGAGACAGGCCCACTATATTACTGTAGGACAGACTGGGGACAGGCCCACTATATTACTGTAGGACAGACTGGGGACAGGCCCACTATATTACTGTAGGACAGACTGGGGACAGGCCCACTATATTACTGTAGACAGACTGGAGACAGGCCCACTATATTACTGTAGGACAGACTGGAGACAGGCCCACTATTACTGTAGGACAGACTGGAGACAGGCCCACTATACTACTGTAGGACAGACTGGAGACAGGCCCACTATATTACTGTAGGACAGACTGGAGACAGGCCCACTATACTACTGTAGGACAGACTGGAGACAGGCCCACTATATTACTGTAAGACAGACTGGAGACAGGCCCACTATATTACTGTAGGACAGACTGGAGACAGGCCCACTATATTACTGTAGGACAGACTGGGGACAGGCCCACTATATTACTGTAGGACAGACTGGGGACAGGCCCACTATATTACTGTAGGACAGACTGGAGACAGGCCCACTATATTACTGTAGGACAGACTGGAGACAGGCCCACTATATTACTGTAGGACAGACTGGAGACAGGCCCACTATATTACTGTAGGACAGACTGGGGACAGGCCCACTATATTACTGTAGGACAGACTGGAGACAGGCCCACTGTATTACTGTAGGACAGACTGGAGACAGGCCCACTGTATTATTGTAGGACAGACTGGGGACAGGCCCACTATATTACTGTAGGACAGACTGGAGACAGGCCCACTATATTACTGTAGGACAGACTGGAGACAGGCCCACTATATTACTGTAGGACAGACTGGAGACAGGCCCACTATATTACTGTAGGACAGACTGGAGACAGGCCCACTATATTACTGTAGGACAGACTGGGGACAGGCCCACTATATTACTGTAGGACAGACTGGGGACAGGCCCACTATATTACTGTAGGACAGACTGGAGACAGGCCCACTATATTACTGTAGGACAGACTGGGGACAGGCCCACTATATTACTGTAGGACAGACTGGGGACAGGCCCACTATATTACTGTAGGACAGACTGGAGACAGGCCCACTATATTACTGTAGGACAGACTGGGGACAGGCCCACTATATTACTGTAGGACAGACTGGGACAGGCCCACTATATTACTGTAAGACAGACTGGAGACAGGCCCACTATATTACTGTAGGACAGACTGGAGACAGGCCCACTATATTACTGTAGGACAGACTGGAGACAGGCCCACTATATTACTGTAGGACAGACTGGAGACAGGCCCACTGTATTACTGTAGGACAGACTGGAGACAGGCCCACTATACTACTGTAGGACAGACTGGAGACAGGCCCACTATATTACTGTAGGACAGACTGGAGACAGGCCCACTATATTAATGTAGGACAGACTGGAGACAGGCCCACTGTATTACTGTAGGACAGACTGGGGACAGGCCCACTATATTACTGTAGGACAGACTGGGGACAGGCCCACTATATTACTGTAGGACAGACTGGAGACAGGCCCACTATATTACTGTAAGACAGACTGGAGACAGGCCCACTATATTACTGTAGGACAGACTGGAGACAGGCCCACTATATTACTGTAGGACAGACTGGGGACAGGCCCACTGTATTACTGTAGGACAGACTGGAGACAGGCCCACTATATTACTGTAGGACAGACTGGAGACAGGCCCACTATATTACTGTAGGACAGACTGGAGACAGGCCCACTGTATTACTGTAGGACAGACTGGAGACAGGCCCACTGTATTACTGTAGGACAGACTGGGGACAGGCCCACTATACTACTGTAGGACAGACTGGGGACAGGCCCACTATATTACTGTAGGACAGACTGGAGACAGGCCCACTGTATTACTGTAGGACAGACTGGGGACAGGCCCACTATATTACTGTAGGACAGACTGGGGACAGGCCCACTATATTACTGTAGGACAGACTGGAGACAGGCCCACTATATTACTGTAGGACAGACTGGGGACAGGCCCACTATATTACTGTAGGACAGACTGGGGACAGGCCCACTATATTACTGTAAGACAGACTGGAGACAGGCCCACTATATTACTGTAGGACAGACTGGAGACAGGCCCACTATATTACTGTAGGACAGACTGGAGACAGGCCCACTATATTACTGTAGGACAGACTGGAGACAGGCCCACTATATTACTGTAGGACAGACTGGAGACAGGCCCACTATATTACTGTAGGACAGACTGGAGACAGGCCCACTATATTACTGTAGGACAGACTGGAGACAGGCCCACTATATTACTGTAGGACAGACTGGAGACAGGCCCACTATATTACTGTAGGACAGACTGGGGACAGGCCCACTATATTACTGTAGGACAGACTGGGGACAGGCCCACTATATTACTGTAGGACAGACTGGGGACAGGCCCACTATATTACTGTAAGACAGACTGGAGACAGGCCCACTATATTACTGTAGGACAGACTGGAGACAGGCCCACTATATTACTGTAGGACAGACTGGGGACAGGCCCACTATATTACTGTAGGACAGACTGGAGACAGGCCCACTATATTACTGTAGGACAGACTGGAGACAGGCCCACTATATTACTGTAGGACAGACTGGAGACAGGCCCACTATATTACTGTAGGACAGACTGGAGACAGGCCCACTATATTACTGTAGGACAGACTGGGGACAGGCCCACTATATTACTGTAGGACAGACTGGAGACAGGCCCACTGTATTACTGTAGGACAGACTGGAGACAGGCCCACTGTATTATTGTAGGACAGACTGGGGACAGGCCCACTATACTACTGTAGGACAGACTGGGGACAGGCCCACTATATTACTGTAGGACAGACTGGAGACAGGCCCACTATATTACTGTAGGACAGACTGGGGACAGGCCCACTATATTACTGTAAGACAGACTGGAGACAGGCCCACTATATTACTGTAGGACACACTGGGGACAGTCACACTATATTACTGTAGGACAGACTGGGGACAGGCCCACTATATTACTGTAGGACAGACTGGAGACAGGCCCACTATACTACTGTAGGACAGACTGGGGACAGGCCCACTATATTACTGTAGGACAGACTGGAGACAGGCCCGCTATATTACTGTAGGACAGACTGGAGACAGGCCCACTATATTACTGTAAGACAGACTGGAGACAGGCCCACTATATTACTGTAAGACAGACTGGAGACAGGCCCACTATATTACTGTAAGACAGACTGGGGACAGGCCCACTATATTACTGTAAGACAGACTGGAGACAGGCCCACTATATTACTGTAGGACAGACTGGAGACAGGCCCACTATATTATTGTAAGACAGACTGGAGACAGGCCCACTATATTATTGTAAGACAGACTGGAGACAGGCCCACTATATTATTGTAAGACAGACTGGAGACAGGCCCACTATATTATTGTAAGACAGACTGGAGACAGGCCCACTATATTATTGTAAGACAGACTGGAGACAGGCCCACTATATTACTGTAAGACAGACTGGAGACAGGCCCACTATATTACTGTGGACAGACTGGAGACAGGCCCACTATATTACTGTAAGACAGACTGGAGACAGGCCCACTATATTATTGTAAGACAGACTGGAGACAGGCCCACTATATTACTGTAGGACAGACTGGGGACAGGCCCACTATATTACTGTAGGACAGACTGGGGACAGGCCCACTATATTACTGTAGGACAGACTGGGGACAGGCCCACTATATTACTGTAGGACAGACAGGGGACAGGACAGGCCCACTATATTACTGTAGGACAGACTGGGGACAGGCCCACTATATTACTGTAGGACAGACTGGGGACAGGCCCACTATATTACTGTAGGACAGACTGGAGACAGGCCCACTATATTACTGTAGGACAGACTGGAGACAGGCCCACTATATTATTGTAAGACAGACTGGAGACAGGCCCACTATATTATTGTAAGACAGACTGGAGACAGGCCCACTATGTTACTGTAGGACAGACTGGAGACAGGCCCACTATATTACTGTAGGACAGACTGGAGACAGGCCCACTGTATTACTGTAGGACAGACTGGAGACAGGCCCACTGTATTATTGTAGGACAGACTGGGGACAGGCCCACTATACTACTGTAGGACAGACTGGGGACAGGCCCACTATATTATTGTAGGACAGACTGGAGACAGGCCTACTATATTACTGTAGGACAGACTGGGGACAGGCCCACTATATTATTGTAAGACAGACTGGGGAAAGGCCCACTATATTGCTTGTTGCAGACTCCGGACAGGCCCACTATCTTACTGAAAGACTGGACATGGCCCACTTATTATAATAAGACTAAGACAGGCCCACTATAAAATGAAGATAGACTGGAGACAGGCCCACTATATTACTGTAGGACAGACTGGATGGCCCACTATATTACTGTAGGACAGACTGGGGACAGGCCCACTATATTACTGTAGGACAGACTGGAGACAGGCCCACTATATTACTGTAGGACAGACTGTTGAGGACAGGCTAGTCTGCTAACTGACATAGGAAAGACAAGGGACAGGCTCTCTGGTTGTTGCTGTTCCGTGTGCCTCCCGCCATCTTCCGGAAATATGGCATGCTACTTTGTATAATAAATAAGAGGAGAGTCATAAAATGAAGATGCTACTGTAGGTATGTTGAGCAGATCTCTGGATGCTACTGTACGGTATGTTGAGCAGATCTCTGGATGCTACTGTACGGTATGTTGAGCAGATCTCTGGATGCTACTGTATGGTATGTTGAGCAGATCTCTGGTTGCTACTGTACGGTATGTTGAGGAGAGCTCTGGTTGCTACTGTAAGGTATGTTGAGGAGAGCTCTGGTTGCTACTGTACGGTATGTAGAGCAGATCTCTGGATGCTACTGTACGGTATGTAGAGGAGAGCTATGGTTGCTACTGTACGGTATGCTGAGGAGAGCTATGGTTGCTACTGTACGGTATGTAGAGGAGAGCCCTGGTTGCTACTGTACGGTATGTAGAGGAGAGCTCTGGTTGCTACTGTACGGTATGTAGAGCAGATCTCTGGATGCTACTGTATGGTATGTAGAGGAGAGCTATGGTTGCTACTGTACGGTATGTTGAGGAGAGCTCTGGTTGCTACTGTACGGTATGTTGAGAAGAGCTCTGGTTGCTACTGTACGGTATGCCGAGGAGATCTCTGGATGCTACTGTACGGTATGTTGAGGAGAGCTATGGTTGCTACTGTATGTTATGTAGAGCAGATCTCTGGATGCTACTGTACGGTATGTTGAGGAGAGCTATGGTTGCTACTGTACGGTATGTAGAGCAGATCTCTGGATGCTACTGTACGGTATGTTGAGGAGAGCTATGGTTGCTACTGTACGGTATGTAGAGCAGATTTCTGGTTGCTACTGTACGGTATGTTGAGCAGAGCTCTGATTGCTACTGTACGGTATGTTGAGCAGATCTCTGGTTGCTACTGTACGGTATGTTGAGCAGAGCTCTGGTTGCTACTGTACGGTATGATGAGGAGAGCCCTGGTTGCTATGGTACGGTATGATGAGGAGAGCCCTGGTTGCTATGGTACGGTATGATGAGGAGAGCCCTGGTTGCTACTGCACGGGATGCTTTCAGGGGGAGTTTCTCCTCTTTCTGTTTCTGTCCTAGTCAGATGTTTTGTGGTTCAGCCTCAGAGCCAAATGGAAGGAACATTACATGTCCTGGAAGTCAAGAGGAAGAAATCAATGCTAAAAATCTGAAATTAAAAAGTTAAAATGCTTTGGTTGCAGAATTCCTGTTTCAGTCTGCTACTCTCTTCTACGTGCTTCTACACCTGCATTGCTTGCTGTTTGGGGTTTTAGGCTGGGTTTCTGTACAGCACTTTGAGATATCAGCTGATGTACGAAGGGTTATATAAATACATTTGATTTGATTTGATTTTATTTTATTTTATTTCATCTTAGTTAAAGGGTTCCAAAAGGGTTCTTCGGATATCAGCTATTTGGGTTCCACGTAGAACCCTCTGTGTACAGGGTTTTTACCTCAAACTCAAAATTGTTCTACCTGAAACAAGAAACGGTTCTTTAAAGGGTTATTCTTTGTGTGGACAGCCGAATAAACTACACAGACAGCGTGGTGAAGAGGAGACAACCTCTTCAACACCAGGAGGCTGAAGATATTTGGCTTGTCACCTAAAACACTCACAAACTTTTACAGATTCACAATCGAGTGCATCCTGTCGGGCTGTATCACCACCTGGTACATTCAACTGCTCCGCCCTCAACCGTAAGGCTCTCCAGAGGGTAGTGCGGTCTGCACAACTCATCACCGTGGACAAACTACCAAATTTTTCACCGGGGGCAAACTACCCGGACAACAGGCCCTACGATTTGACACACTGAACTCTATCTGAGAAGTAGTTGGTGAACCAGGCGAGGCAGTCATTTGAGAAACCAAGGCTGTTGAGTCTGCCGATTATAATGCAGTGATTGACAGAGTCGGAAGCCTTGGCCAGGTCGACGAAGATGGCTGCACAGTATTGTCTTTTATCGATGGCGGTTATGATAATGTTTAGGACCTTGAGCATGGCTGAGGTGCACCCATGACCCGCTCGGAAAACAGATTGCAAAGCGGAGAAGGTACGGTAGGATTCGAAATGGTCGGTGATCTGTCTGTTGGCTTTCGAAGACCTTAGAAAAGCAGTGTAGGGTAGATATAGGTCTGTAACAGTTTGGGTCTAGAGTGTCTCCACCTTTGAAATAGGGGATGACCGAGGCAGCTTTACAATTTGTAGGGATCTCAGACAATACGAAAGAGAGGTTGAACAGGCTAGTAATAAGGTTTGCAACAATTTCGGCTGATAATTTTAGAAATATAGGGTCCAGACTGTCTAGCCCAGCTGATTTGTAGGGTCCAGATTTTGCAGCTCTTTCAAAACATCACCTATCTGGATTTGGGTGAAGGGGAAATGTGGGAGGCTTTTTCAAGTTGCTGTGGGGGGTGCAGATCTGTTGACCGGGGTAAGAGTAGCCAGGTGGAAAGCATGGCCAGCCGTAAAAAAATGCTTGTTGAAATGATTGATTATCGTAGATTTATCGGTGGTGACAGTGTTTCCTAGCCTCAGCGCATTGGGCAGCTGGGAGGAGGTGCTCTTATTCTCCATGGACTTTGCAGTGTCCCAAAACTTTTTGGAGTTTGTGCTACAGGATGCAAAATTCTTTTTGAAAAAGCTAGCCTTTGCTTTCCTGACTGCCTGTGTATATTGGTTACTAACTTCCCTGAAGAGTTGTATATCGTTGGGGCTATTCGATGCTAATGAAGTCTCCACAGGCTGTTTTTGTGCTATTCAAGGGCAGTCAAGTCTGGAGTGAACCAATGGCTATAATGGTTCTTAGTTCAATTATTTTTGAATGGGGCTTATTTAAGATGGTGAGGAAAAAACTTGTGCTAAAGCATAAAATGTATAAATAAACAAACTTAGGGAGGATGCTTCTGATGTTGACATGCATGAAACCAAGGATTTTACGGTTACAGAAGTCAGCGAATGATAGTGCCTGGGGAATAGGAGTGGAACTGAGGGCTACAGGTCCTGAGTTAACCTCTACATCACCAGAGGAACAGAGGAGGAGAAGGATAAGGGTACGGCTAAAGTATGTAGGAACTGGTCGTCTAGTGATTTGGGGACAGAGAATAAAAGGAGCAGATTTCTGGGCGTAGCAGAATAGATTCAGGCATGAAAAACCATTGTACAGACAATGGTATGGTAAGATGTGAGTACAGTGGAGGTAAACCTAGGCGTTGAGTCACGATGAAAGAGGTTTCGTCTCTAGAGGCACCAGTTAAGCCAGGTGAGGTCTCCACATGTGTGTGGGGTGGGACAAAAGAGCTATCTAAGGCATATTGTGCGCAACTGATGGCTTTACAGTGAATTAAGACAACAAGAGTTAGCGAAGACAGCATTAGACAAGGCATATTGACATTAGAGAGAGAGGCATAACGCAAACACAGGTGTTGATCAGGAGAGCTAAGACAACAACATGTAAATAGCGATGAATGGCCAGAGCGGGTCAGTTGGGTACATACATGACCTGAGTTCGAGGCTGGGGCTGACAGGCTAACAAAGACTAGTAGCTAGTTAGCTGGCTAGCTCCTGATGGAAGTTCCAGGTATAAGGAATAGAAATAGCAGATCCGTACCACATTGGGTGAGGCGGGTTGCAGGAAAGTGTATTTAGTCCTTAGATAGAAAGTGAGATGAAGGTGTATACGAAGAAGACCATCTATTTACACGGGATAAGACAAGGACAAACACACACGTTCTACTGTTAAACCACCTCTGGCTTTGAATCGTGGCTGTTGAATGGTTTATGTGTGTAGAGATGAATGTCTTAATTTTATCAGACTCCAGAGTCTCCTGAAGGTGAAACACAGTATCTAGTATCGTTATCCATGAATCAAGTCCCATAATTCAGCTGAGAGATGCTTCCCTTCTACTGTCACTGTACAGCATTCAGACTGAACTGCACCTGCATTTCTCCCCAAGCCCCCAGGGGTGGGAAAAGGTTCACTCAACACAAGCACAAGTCTGAATCAGCACAGTTTGTTCCCACTAAACCATTTCTCGGAGGTGTGGATTCTCAGATCCTTCTAACAGCTGGTGTCACCACCCTTTAGTTTCACAGTCAAACTCCTCTCTTCTCCCCCTCCCCTCCAAGCCGCTCAGCGACTCAGCATTTTCCTTGACTGAAGAGCTCTAATCAATCAGGAATCCCCCCCCCCCCCACACACTCCCCACACCCCCCTATTGACAAAAGTTTTCTCACTCCCAGCCAGTCCTGGGAGAAAAAGATCTTGTTCAATATTGAGAGAAAGTAGAGAGAACTGCTCCAGAACCACCGTGCCCGTGGTTAAGACAAGTGGCTAAACGTCTACTTCGGGCAGAACAAAGCCTGGGAACTAAAGATGGTGATAATCTCTCCCTGGCTGAACAGACTAATTTGTAGAAATTCCCATCCAACATCCAACATCAAACCGCCGTACTTCTGGCCCCGCCACCACATATATAATATAAATGTGTAGGGGGGATGCACGGTGCTCAGTGAAAATGTGTTATTTTGTTATTGTTCTTCACAGAAAATGAGCCAAAGGCCAATGAGTCTCCGGTTGAAAAAAGTATTCACTGTATCGTTTTTCTCTCAGTAAATTAATAATTGTAATTGAAAATGGGACAGACCCAAAAACATTAGTTAGCTAGGTAGCCAGGTTGTCAGCAGGTGTAGAAATTCTACACAGGGACACTCAAAGTCGATACAAAATTAATAATCCCTCAATTATCAGCGAGCTGGAGAGGTTCCAACCGACTCAATGTACCAAGTATCAGGGCTGTTAGTTTTCTTATATACTTACACACAGTATTTGCATGGCTTTTTCAGCCTTTGTAATAAATTCATCATTGATATTTGCTTCATTCATGTGACTCAGGAGGCTTCTTCTCTCCAAGCTGAGACCTTGAAACGGAGATATATTTCGTTCTCAAAACAAGGGTTTTTATTTTACCTTTATTTAACCAGGCAAGTCAGTTAAGAACAAATTCTTATTTTCAATGACGGCCTGGGAACAGTGGGTTAACTGCCTTGTTCAGGGGCACGTTCAATTAGTATTTTGCATGAACACAGGAATTGGTTATTAGAAAAGCACCAACATAAAAACGTTCATCACAGATTAGTTTAGTCACCAGCTAGTTAACTGGCTAGCTGGAGCCAGACAACAGCTGACCTTGGCATTAGCTCACTTCCTAATGCCAATTAGCTAGCCAACTAGCTGACAATACCTAAACACTTGTGTGGATATTTGTGCAAATCAAGTCAATGTTGAATATATCTCACATTCTTCCACAAAACAAGCTAGCTAGGTAGCTTGATAAATTCAAAGCCACCTCAAAACTTTAGGAAACTGCTCTACGCTAGTAACTCTGCATTACTCAACTAGGTTTCAAAATAGATTCCAGGTTCTTGCATTGATGCAAATTCACTACGATGCCTTACCTGTCATCTCCAACCCTTCCATCATCTCTTGATATGTAATCACAAACAATTTTGCAATGTTACTTCATTGTACTTGACAGTGTTTCTTTTCAGTGGTTGACAGCCTTCCTCCCAAATCCTGATAACCAATGTTTATGAAGCATAACTCTGTCACGCTTTAGAAACAAGCTGTAAAAGTCTTTATGAATTTCAGAGGCTGAGCTAATACCTTCAAAAGTAAATCAGTTAATTGAACAGTTTTCCTTTTGTGTTAAAACTTTGATTGGGAAGTAAAATTTGACAATGTAAGAATATGTCGCAATCTACAGTGGTTAATCCACTAATAGTTTTGCAATTATTATATTATTATTATGCAGGACTTAGAGGTAATTTGTGGTTTAGTACGGTACCCTGCATCACTACAGACCACCACAAGGGGGAGTTAGAGCACCGATGATGCTTTTGGGTCTGAAGGCACTACTGTATCTCTTTTTTTTGTTTGTTTTTTTACCTTTATTTAACTAGGCAACTAGGAACAATGGGTTAACTGCTTGTTCAGGGGCAGAATGACAGATTTTGTACCTTGTCAGCTTGGGGATTTGAACTTGCAACCTTTCAGTTACTAGTCCAATGCTCTAACCACTAGGCTACACTGCCTCCACATCTCTATAGTACTATAGCCTACTTCCGACCAGCCTTAATGGCACAGCTACAGATGCTGGTTCAAATACCCCTGCTGGCTTTGACTGGGAGACCCATGAGATTACTGTAGGTTTTTGGTTTCTCTCCCTCTAAAAACAGAAATAAATCACTCTAAAATGACAAACTGACTTTAATTTCAATTTAGTAACAATGTCACAACCCATGTTCAAGAATGGCCTTTTTCTCGCTCATTTTACATTATTTGAAAACGAAATCATCTCCCAAAATATTGTTATTTTTTAAACAAAGAGATGATTATTATTATAAATAATAATTTAGAATTATATATAAGCCCCTTGGATATTGTCACAGATATATTATTAACCCTGTTATTAGCAGGACAATATGGTTTGGTTATATTGGTCATGCCTGTCGAGTGGTGCATGATGAGATTGCCTTTCAGTTCTCCAGCTGTATCCACTGAAGTAATGGTGGGCACTGCCCATAGGGAAGGTAGGAGGAGGAAGGGGGAGTTGGGGGACGACCCCATCGTGCCACACTTGGGTAGCACAGAGAAACACTTTAATGGGCATTGCATTAATAACTGACTAGGGAAATGTTCCCGCTGTTTTTAGTGCAATTCTGCATGTTCAAACGAAAACAAACTAAGTAATATTGACTTAAAAAATGTCCCTTAGATATGAATTCAGAGGGCAGATATGAATAAATATTTAAGCTGTAGACCTCTCACTAAAGGCGTCAGTCATGAAAAGCACACATTTGTAAATCCCAAACTCTAAAAGTAATTGGGTTTTCAAACACTTTGTTGCCAATAGACTGTTTATAGCCCGGCTACTGTAGGCCCCTCTCCTCGATTGGTAGTCGACATCACCAGTCCTCTAGCCTTCACCGCTCCACTTTTCATTGTTCCATTTGTTTTGTCTTGTTTCCCCGCACACCTGGTTTACATTCACTGTTCTCCTGACTTCTATACCAGTAGAGCACAACTCTCTGTTGTCCTGCACCTGACTTCTATACCAGTAGCGCCCAATCTGACAAAGTCACACCTTTCCAGTAGTCCTCACCCCGCCCCAAACTCCACAAGTAACACAGTTACCATTCAAAAATGAGCTCATTATCTCAAATAAAAAGGATATTGCGACGAAAGAGAACAGACAAAATGGACATTACTTTCATGAAGCCAGCTTTTTTCTAGGGCGATACCATTCTGCTCATCTGATGAAGGTGCACATTGATCAGATTCAAACTGTGAAGACCGTGATCGAGTCATTGAAGTCATACCAGCTGAAAGAGAAACATTCTCAGAGGGCAGAGAAACGGACGACACCTGATGCATTGGTCCAGAGCCAGGCGACATTGATGAAGAGTCAGATGGAGAATGACGTGTTGAAGTGGGCGAGGAACGAAATGGAATCACAATCCATACCCGTGAGCTCTGGAACTCCACCTCCGACAGTCAGAATCAACATACCTGGCGGGTTCATCAGGTCATCTGTTTCACCCTGACGTTTCCATTCCTCTTCTGACAACAGAACTTGACCAACTGCTCACCAGGCACAGCATGGGCCGTCCAGACCGTTATGCTGTTCTGCTATGTTTACTTGTCAGACTGCACATTAGCCTAATAAACAAATGCAGTTGGCTTATATCTTCAAAACTCTGTAAATGCTTTATTATCCAAATGTAAAAGCATATACTGTACAACACTGTATTTCTTCATCGGCATCTTTATGCTTTCGTTAAACAAAATAAGGACAAAAATAAAAATACTCTTTCAAAATGCAGATGTTAATTTAGTTATGGATCCATAAAGAATTACTACGGGGATAATATCACTGAATTACAGAAATATTGGAACAAAGTTGTCCAATGAAGGTATACAAATTGTTGCATACTGGGAAAATACTCTTTCAAACACACACGTTGTACAGTGCCATTATGGCTAATAGCAGGTAGCGGGACAACTTGCCTAGAAGGAGGGTAAAGGAAGAATTCTATGATCACATGTATTTCTTAGTTAAGTTTTCAGCACACAGCTTTGTCCTACTACAGTAGCTATGTTGGTATTGTACCCCAAAATACGGTATGTGCTGGAAAACCTTGGTAGAAATTGGGTGAAGTATTCATTGTAGTACGCAGCTATTTGTGTAGCTGCTGTATGTTCTATACAGAAAAACATCCAGACAGCCTTGTCTGGTTTCCTCTCACCAAAAACCCTTTCTGTTATCCAGCACTACAGGCTGAACAAAGCATTTCCTGACTGAGTGAACCTGCTGAACCAAAACCAGAGAATAATGAAGGAGACGAACGACGCATCTCAAATGGCACCCTAATCCCTATTCCCCCTGGTCAAAGTAGTGCACTATAAACTAATAGGGTGCTATTTGGAGTGCAGGTTAAAGGGGGAGCGGATAGCAAGAGAACATAAAGTACTTCTGAAATATACTTACTTAGTGTTAGACTGAACCTGGTGAACTAGAGGGAGAGAGAGAGAGAAACGGAGAGAGATAGAGAGAGAGAGAGACAGAGAGAGAGAGAGAAACAGAGAGACAGAGAGAGAGAGACAAACACAGAGAGAGAGAGAGAGAGAGAGAGAGAGAGAGAGAGAGAGTCCATTAAGCAAGCTGGTCCTGGGGCTCTGTTCACAAACACAAAACAAACCCACTAGAGCCCCAGGACAGCAACACAATTAGACTCAACCAAATCATAAGAAAACAAAAAGATAATTACTTGACACTTTGGAAATAATTAACAAAAAACCTGAGCAAACTGGAATGCTATTTGGCCCGAAGCAGAGTACACAGTGGCAGAATACCTGACCACAGTGACTGACCCAAACTTAAGGACAGCTTTGACTATGTACAGACTCAGTGAGCATAGCCTTGCTATTGAGAAAGGCCGCCGTAGGCAGACATGGCTCTCAAGAGAAGACAGGCTATGTGCTCACTTGCCCACAAAATGAGGTGGAAACTGAGCTGCACTTCCTAACCTCCTGCCCAATGTATGACCATATTAGAGACACATATTTCCCTCAGATTACACAGATCCACAAAGAATTAGAAAACAAACCCGATTTTGATCAACTCCCATATCTACTGGGTGAAATTCCACAGTGTGACATCACAGCAGCAAGATGTGTGACCTGTTGCCGGAAGAAAAGGGCAACCAGTGAAGAACAAACACAATTGTAAATACAACCCATATTTATGCTTATTTATTTTATCTTGTGTCCATATTTATTATATTTTACTTGAACCTTTTTAACTTTAACGATTTGCACATCGTTACAACACGGTATGCATACATAATATGACATTTGAAATGTCATAATTCTTTTGGAACTTCTGTGAGAGTAAGGTTTACTGTTAATTTGTATTGTTTATTTAACTTTCGTATATAATCTACTTCACTTGCTTTGGCAATGTTAACATATGTTTCCCTTCCCTTGAATTGAATTGAAAGAGGGAGAGAGGGAGAGAGAGAGAGACAGAGACAGAGAGAGAGAGGGGGAGAGAGAGAACGAGAGAGAGAGAGACAGTGACAGAGAGAGAGAGAGAGAAAGAAAGAGAGAGAAAGAGAGAGAGAGAGAGAGAGAGAGAGAGAGAGAGAAAGAAAGAAAGAAAGAAAGAAAGAAAGGGAGAGAGAGAGACAGACACAGAGAGAGAGAGACAGAGAGAGACAGAGAGAGAGACAGAGAGATAGAGAGAGAGAGAGAAACAGAGAGAGCTACAGAGAGAGAGAGACGAGATGGAGAGACAGAGAGAGAAAGAGAGATAGACACAGAGAGAGAGAGAGTCATGACATGAGCTCCTGATATATTTCATATTTCTTTGTTTTTAGAATGGGATAAACACTCTAATCGAATTCCAGAGAAGAAGTGATGAACAACAACTCTGTTCATTCAGAATAGAAAAAAAAGTACCTTTGCGACAAGTTAAGTAGTTTTGACTCTAGTAGTAGTAGCAGAGCCCACAGGCACCATGTCCCCACTTCACGTCAGCGCTGAATCCATCCTCTACCCTCCAGAGACCCCATCTCCCCCTCAGCGCTGAGTCCTTCTCTACCCTCCAGAGGCCCCATGTCCCCCTCAGCGCTGAATCCATCCTCTACCCTCCAGAGGCCCCATGTCCCCCTCAGCGCTGAGTCCCTTCTCTACCCTCCAGAGGCCCCATGTCCCCCTCAGCACTGAGTCCCTTCTCTACCCTCCAGAGGCCCCATGTCCCCCTCAGCGCTGAGTCCATCCTCTACCCTCCAGAGGCCCCATGTCCCCCTCAGCGCTGAATCCATCCTCTACCCTCCAGAGGCCCCACTCCCCCTCAGCGCTGAGTCCTTCTCTACCCTCCAGAGGCCCCATGTCCCCCTCAGCGCTGAGTCCCTTCTCTACCCTCCAGAGGCCCCATGTCCCCCTCAGTGCTGAGTCCTTCTCTACCCTCCAGAGGCCCCATGTCCCCCTCAGCACTGAGTCCTTCTCTACCCTCCAGAGACCCCATGTCCCCTCAGCACTGAGTCCCTTCTCTACCCTCCAGAGGCCCCATGTCCCCCTCAGCGCTGAGTCCCTTCTCTACCCTCCAGAGGCCCCATGTCCCCCTCAGCGCTGAGTCCCTTCTCTACCCTCCAGAGGCCCCATGTCCCCCTCAGCACTGAGTCCCTTCTCTACCCTCCAGAGGCCCCATGTCCCCCTCAGCGCTGAGTCCTTCTCTATCCTCCAGAGGCCCATGTCCCCCTCAGCACTGAATCCATCCTCTACCCTCCAGAGGCCTCATGTCCCCCTCAGCTCTGAGTCCTTCTCTACCCTCCAGAGGCCAAAAATGACACAACGAGAATATCTTTTAAACAGAAACTACTAAAGGGGAGGCCAGAAACCCTATTTGAGGAGATCTACAAAAACGGTGACGTGAGTAATCTCATCTTCCTCTCTGACCAGCCAAACGCCTGGCGCTCAGCAGTCTGCTCTCACTACCCATCCATGAAGAATGCCTGGCCCTCAGCAGTCTGCTCTCACTACCCATCCATAAAGAATGCCTGTCGCTCAGCAGTCTGCTCTCACTACCCATCCATAAAGAATGCCTGTCGCTCAGCAGTCTGCTCTCACTACCCATCCATAAAGAATGCCTGGCGCTCAGCAGTCTGCTCTCACTACCCATCCATAAAGAATGCCTGGCGCTCAGCAGTCGGCTCTCACTACCCATCCATAAAGAATGCCTGGCGCTCAGCAGTCGGCTCTCACTACCCATCCATAAAGAATGCCTGGCGCTCAGCAGTCTGCTCTCACTACCCATCCATAAAGAATGCATGGCGCTCAGCAGTGTGCTCTCACTACCCATCCATAAAGAATGCCTGGCGCTCAGCAGTCTGCTCTCACTACCCCTCCATAAAGAATGCCTGTCGCTCAGCAGTCTGCTCTCACTACCCATCCATAAAGAATGCCTGGCGCTCAGCAGTCTGCTCTCACTACCCATCCATAAAGAATGCCTGGCGCTCAGCAGTGGCTCTCACTACCCCTCCATAAAGAATGCCTGGCGCTTCCCATGAGGGATGAGTTCACTAAACTGGAGGGGGAGGGGGCCCTCCTCACCACCATGGCTGCCATGAGGGATGAGTTCACCAGACTGGAGGGGGCCCTCCTCACCACCATGGCTGCCATGAGGGATGAGTTCACTAAACTGGAGGGGGGGGTGGTCCTCCTCATCACCATGGCTGCCATGAGGGATGAGTTCACCAGATTGGAGGTGGCCCTCCTCCCCACCATGGCTGCCATGAGGGATGAGTTCACCAGATTGGAGGTGGCCCTCCTCCCCACCATGGCTGCCATGAGGGATGAGATCACCAGACTGGAGGGGGAGGTGGTCCTCCTCACCACCATGCGTGACATAAGGGATGGGTTCACCAGACTGGAGGGGGCCCTCCTCACCACCATGGCTGCCATGAGGGATGAGTTCACCAGACTGGAGGGGGAGGTGGTCCTCCTCACCACCATGGGTGACATAAGGGATGGGTTCACCAGACTGGAGGGGGCCCTCCTCACCACCATGGCTGCCATGAGGGATGAGTTCACTAAACTGGAGGGGGAGGGGGCCCTCCTCACCACCATGGCTGCCATGAGGGATGAGTTCACCAGACTGGAGGGGGAGGTGGTCCTGCTGAGGGAGAACGTGAGAAAACAGCAACCAGACAACCACAGCTCCTAACCAAGGTGCGGACAGAGCAGGACAGCAGCCTTGCAACACAGCTGAAAGAGGTTCAGCAAGAGAGAGACAGATACAAGAGAGAGCTTGCTGATCTAACGAAGGAGGTGAGAGATCTCCAAAAAGACAGGCAGAACAGTAATAGCGATCTGACCACACTAAGAGAGCAGCTGCAGGAGAGAAAGAGAACAGAGGACAGGCTGCAGGAGCAGCTAGAACACCACTCTATGACCTGCCCTCACACAGCAGAGGAGACCAGCTCAACCAGCCAGACATCCCCAGCCCTGCCCTCACACAGCAGAGGAGACCAGCTCAACCAGCCAGACATCCCCAGACCTGCCCTCACACAGCAGAGGAGACCAGCTCAACCAGCCAGACATCCCCAGACCTGCCCTCACACAGCAGAGGAGACCAGCTCAACCAGCCAGACATCCCCAGCCCTGCCCTCACACAGCAGAGGAGACCAGCTCAACCAGCCAGACATCCCCAGCCCTGCCTGCTGCACCCCTCCTCCCCAACCCACTGACAGCAGCATCGGCAGACCAGCCACACCCCAGCTCCAACACCCACCAGCCCCCACTCTACCCTTCCCAGTCCATAACAGACCAGCCACACCCCAGCTCCAACACCCACCAGCCCCCACTCTACCCTTCCCAGTCCATAACAGACCAGCCACACCCCAGCTCCAACACCCACCAGCCCCCACTCTACCCTTCCCAGTCCATAACAGACCAGCCACACCCCAGCTCCAACACCCACCAGCCCCCACTCTACCCTTCCCAGTCCATAACAGACCAGCCACACCCCAGCTCCAACACCCACCAGCCCCCACTCTACCCTTCCCAGTCCATAACAGACCAACCACACCCCAGCTCCAACACCCACCAGCCCCCACTCTACCCTTCCCAGTCCATAACAGACCAGCCACACCCCAGCTCCAACACCCACCAGCCCCCTCTACCCTTCCCAGTCCATAACAGACCAGCCACACCCCAGCTCCAACACCCACCATCCCCCCCTCTACCCCCTCCTGTCCAGAAGAAACACTGGCTGACATCGTACTGTTGATGGACTCAAATGGGAAGATAGTTCAGGAGAAAAAATTTTCACTAGACACAAAAGGAGAAAGGTGTGGTGCCCAACAACGCAGCAACGCAGAGTGCCTTGGAGCTACTTGGCCAATCTTGGGTCGCCAAGCCACTTAATAATACACAGCGGAAGCAACGACCTGCGTGCTCAGCAGGAGAGGGTGGCCACTTCACTACGGGGAGTAATGGAAAAGGCCTCCGCAATATTCCCCAACTCAAGAATCGTGGTGTCAACCCATCCACAGAGGAAGGACTTCCACACTTCCACAATGCAAAGAATAAACGACAGACTCTCCCGGGACTATGCCCTGCGACCCAATGTACACCTGGCCCACCATCCCACCCTCGATCTGGACGGTCTCTATGACCATGTTCACCTGTACAGGGAGACAGTCCCCATCCTCGATCTGGACTGTCTCTATGACCATGTTCACCTGTACAGGGAGAGAGTCCCCACCATCCCACCCTCGATCTGGACTGTCTCTATGACCATGTTCACCTGTACAGGGAGACAGTCCCCATCCTCGATCTGGACCGTCTCTATGACCATGTTCACCTGTACAGGGAGACAGTCCCCACCATCCCACCCTCGATCTGGACCGTCTCTATGACCATGTTCACCTGTACAGGGAGACAGTCCCCATCCTCTATATGGACCGTCTCTATGACCATGTTCACCTGTACAGGGAGACAGTCCACACCATCCCATCCTCGATCTGGACCGTCTCTATGACCATGTTCACCTGTACAGTGAGACAGTCCCCATCCTCGATCTGGACCGTCTCTATGACCATGTTCACCTGTACAGGGAGACAGTCCCCACCATCCCACCCTCGATCTGGACTGTCTCTATGACCATGTTCACCTATACAGGGAGACGGTCCCCATCCTCGATCTGGACCGTCTCTATGACCATGTTCCCCTGGACAGGGCAGAGACTCAGGACAGGGCAGAGACTCGGGACAGGGCAGAGACTCGGGACAGGGCAGAGACTCGGGACAGGGCAGAGACTCGGGACAGGGCAGAGACTCAGGACAGGGCAGAGACTCAGGACAGGGCAGAAACTCAGGACAGGGCAGAGTCACCCTACTTCAATGCAGGAAGTTTCTCCCTTCTAAAAGGGGAGATGAGTCCCTTTCAGGCCCAAGGCAACGTCCTGGTCTGTGGAGACCTGAATGCTGGAACAGCAGAAGAACCAGACACTATTAACAGTCATGGGGATAAACACCGACCAGGAAGCAACAACCTTACCCTCCCCACAGACCCCCACAGAAACAACTATGACAGAATGAAAAACAAAAATGGAGTACAGCTCGTGAAGCTCTGTGGAACACGGGGTCTGTACATAGTCAATGGTAGGCTGAGAGGGGACTCTTTAGGTAGGTACACCTACAGCTCTGTGGAACACTGGGTCTGTACATAGTCAATGGTAGGCTAAGAGGGGACTCTTTAGGTAGGTACACCTACAGCTCTGTCGAACACTGGGTCTGTACATAGTCAATGGTAGGCTGAGAGGGGACTCTTTAGGTAGGTACACCTACAGCTCTGTGGAACACTGGGTCTGTACATAGTCAATGGTAGGCTGAGAGGGGACTCTTTTGGTAAATTTGTCCATTTGGAACATAAACTTTATATTTGACAAATGATCCTCCTTGGCTAATCTAAAGAAGCATAAGAGCAAACCAGAAAAAACAGATAATAAAAAATGGTTTGATAATGATTGGAGAAATCTAAGAAAGTAATTGAGAAATATATCTAAATATCTCTAATCAAAAACACAGAGAACAAAAATGTCTTCAACATGGGGAAACACAGAAACCCTAAGAACAAAAAAGGAACATTAGAAAGCAGCTGGATGTAATTGAGGAATCCATAGAATCAACTCAGTTCTAAAATGGGGATATGTGGAGAACTCACTTTGCAAACCTCTACAGCAATATATCAAAGAGCCCAGAACAAAAATATAGTCAAGAACAAGTTCAAATCCTTGAATCAGCAGTGAAAGACTACTAGTTACAGAAGAAGGATCACTGGAAAAACTATATCCAACCCCAGAAAAGGCCTGTGGTGCTGATGGTATTTTAAATGAAATGATCAAATATGCAGACCACAAACTCAAATTGGCTATATTCAAACTCTTCAACATTATCCTCACTGCAGGTATTTTCCCTGATTTTTGGAACCAGGGACTGATCACACAAATCTATAAAAATGTAGACAAATTTAACCCAAATAATAACAGAGGAATTTGCGTTAACAGCAACTTGGGGAAGATTCTCTGCAGTATTATATAGGCAGACTACATAATTTCCTTGATGAATACAATGTCCTGAGCAGAGGCTCCGGACTGACCCGTGCAGCAGGCACAGGACTGGGGACCCTTGCCCGGACAGAGGACCGTTGCCGGAGGCTCCGGACTGGAGACCGTCGCCAGGGGCTCCGGACTGGAGACCGTCGCCAGGGGCTCCGGACTGGAGACCGTCGCCAGGGGCTCCGGACTGGAGACCGTCGCCAGGGGCTCCGACTGGGGACCGTCGCCAGGGGCTCCGACTGGGGACCGTCGCCAGGGGCTCCGGACTGGGGACCGTCGCCAGGGGCTCCGACTGGGGACCGTCGCCAGGGGCTCCGACTGGGGACCGTCACCAGGGGCTCCGACTGGGGACCGTCGCCAGGGGCTCCGACTGGAGACCGTCACCAGGAAAAAAGGAACATTTGCTATCTAACCTGCCAACACCCCTAATAGAGGGGACTGTTGAGCACCCTCAGCAGGGAAATGGAAAGGGAGGCTGTGATGCCAGTTCCACTTTTTGGACATTAAAACAAGGTGACACTCCATCTTCACCTCCGCATTTACTGGGTTGGATGAACAGTGAAGATGATAACCCGGACAGTTAAAAGAAAACATTTGTCTGGACAAGAAAGAAAGAAGTGCAGGTCTTTTACACCTGCTACTTCAGGTTAACTGTTGAGAAGAGAATCTGCTGGTTTCTTGGTGTAGAAAGACATTTAAATTTTTTTTTACATTTTACCTTTATTTAACCAGGCAAGTCAGTTAAGAACACATTCTTATTTTCAATGACGGCCTAGGAACAGTGGGTGACCTTGTCAGCTCGGGGGTTTGAACTTGCAACCTTCAGGTTACTAGTTCAACACTCTAACCACTAGGCTATCCACGAGGCTACATTCATCTAAATCCACGGTCAGGCTCTCCAGGACAGTTTAAACCGGGCCTGCCAAGTTAAAGATTGATGCTTTTTAAATGCGAAACATTAATCTTTCATTTAATATGGCCGAGCAGAAAAGGCCCCATGAAAAATCTTAATTAAAATGTTATAAATATCCTCACTATTAATTTGTGGCGGCAGTACAATAACACAAGTAGGGGACAACGTCACCCTGCAGGGTGATGTCATGGTGTGTCAGAGTGTCACCCTGCAGGGTGATGTCATGGTGTGTTAGAGTGTCACCCTGCAGGGTGATGTCATGGTGTGTTAGAGTGTCACCCTGCAGGGTGATGTCATGGTGTGTCAGAGTGTCACCCTGCAGGGTGATGTCATGGTGTGTTAGAGTGTCACCCTGCAGGGTGATGTCATGGTGTGTTAGAGTGTCACCCTGCAGGGTGATGTCATGGTGTGTTAGAGTGTCACCCTGCAGAGTGATGTCATGGTGTGTTAGAGTGTCACCCTGCAGGGTGATGTCATGGTGTGTTAGAGTGTCACCCTGCAGGGTGATGTCATGGTGTGTTAGAGTGTCACCCTGCAGGGTGATGTCATGGTGTGTTAGAGTGTCACCCTGCAGGGTGATGTCATGGTGTGTTAGAGTGTCACCCTGCAGGGTGATGTCATGGTGTGTTAGAGTGTCACCCTGCAGGGTGATGTCATGGTGTGTTAGAGTGTCACCCTGCAGGGTGATGTCATGGTGTGTTAGGTGTCACCCTGCAGGGTGATGTCATGGTGTGTTAGAGTGTCACCCTGCAGGGTGATGTCATGGTGTGTTAGAGTGTCACCCTGCAGGGTGATGTCATGGTGTGTTAGAGTGTCACCCTGCAGGGTGATGTCATGGTGTGTTAGAGTGTCACCCTGCAGGGTGATGTCATGGTGTGTTAGTGTCACCCTGCAGGGTGATGCCATGGTGTGTTAGAGTGTCACCCTGCAGGGTGATGTCATGGTGTGTTAGAGTGTCACCCTGCAGGGTGATGTCATGGTGTGTTAGAGTGTCACCCTGCAGGGTGATGTCATGGTGTGTTAGAGTGTCACCCTGCAGGGTGATGTCATGGTGTTTTAGAGTGTCACCCTGCAGGGTGATGTCATGTCTAATGGAAAATAGACTGAATCAAAATGTGAGCCTATCCATCTGTCAAATATAGACAGCCTAAACCTCTACTATATCTTACAGCCTAAACCTCTAGTGTATCTTACAGCCTAAACCTCTAGTGTATCTTACAGTCTAAACCTCTACTGTATCTACTGTATCTTACAGCCTAAACCTCTACTGTATCATAAAACCTAAACCTCTACTGTATCTTACAGTCTAAACCTCTACTGTATCTACTGTATCTTACAGCCTAAACCTCTACTGTATCTTACAGTCTAAACCTCTACTGTATCTACTGTATCTTACAGTCTAAACCTCTACTGTATCTTACAGCCTAAACCTCTACTGTATCTTAAAACCTAAACCTCTAATGTATCTTACAGTCTAAACCTCTACTGTATCTTACAGTCTAAACCTCTACTGTATCTACTGTATCATAAAGCCTAAACCTCTACTGTATCATAAAGCCTAAACCTCTACTGTATCTTACAGTCTAAACCTCTACTGTATCTACTGTATCTACTGTATCTTACAGCCTAAACCTCTACTGTATCTACTGTATCATAAAGCCTAAACCTCTACTGTATCATAAAGCCTAAACCTCTACTGTATCTTACAGTCTAAACCTCTACTGTATCTACTGTATCATAAAGCCTAAACCTCTACTGTATCATAAAGCCTAAACCTCTACTCTATCTTACAGTCTAAACCTCTACTCTATCTTACAGTCTAAACCTCTACTGTATCTACTGTATCTTACAGCCTAAACCTCTACTGTATCTACTGTATCTTACAGTCTAAACCTCTACTGTATCTTACAGTCTAAACCTCTACTGTATCTACTGTATCATAAAGCCTAAACCTCTACTGTATCATAAAGCCTAAACCTCTACTGTATCTTACAGTCTAAACCTCTACTGTATCTTACAGTCTAAACCTCTACTGTATCTTACAGCCTAAACCTCTACTGTATCTTACAGCCTAAACATCTACTTTATCTTAAAGCCTAAACCTCTACTGTATCTTACAGTCTAAACCTCTACTGTATCTTAAAGCCTAAACCTCTACTGTATCTTACAGTCTAAACCTCTACTGTATCTTACAGTCTAAACCTCTACTGTATCTTACAGCCTAAACCTCTACTGTATCTTACAGCCTAAACCTCTACTGTATCTTAAAGCCTAAACCTCTACTGTTTCTACTGTTTCTACTGTATCTACTGTATCTACTGTATCTTACAGCCTAAACCTCTACTGTATCTTACAGCCTAAACCTCTACTGTATCTACTGTATCTACTGTATCTTACAGCCTAAACCTCTACTGTATCTTACAGCAAATTAATCTACTCCCTGGAGCTTTACAGCAGACACGGCTTCTAGGTAAATGGTTCTTTATTGAAATTCACTCCCATTAAAGTAGTGTACACACCTCATCCCAGATTCATGGCCTGGACGTTTGTTACAAGGAAACGTACGGCTTTAACAAGACACAATTGAATTGACATAATTTGATACCCAGTGCTGACGGGGGGGACGGGGGGGTCTGGCAGGAGTGAGCCAACTGGAGGGAGACTGGCATCAATACCTCCGGTTCCACCTACTGCCGATGTTCCCTTGAGCAATGAACTCAACTCCCAAAACTGCTCACAGGATGCTGCACTGTGACGGCCCGCTGCTCCAGTGTATCAGAAGGGAAAACAATCTGAAGACACATGTCTATCCAGTAGATCTCATCTGTATGTAATTAAAACTCCACACATACACACATAGACACACACAATTAGAAGCCAACTAAATGGAAGATGAGGTCACTACAGACACTTTAGAGGATCGTCGAATTTAACACACTTCCACGCCAGACGTCAAGCACAACCAGCCACTTCCTCTACTCTCTTCACAGGCCAGAGAACAATTAGTAGACCTTCATTTCCTTTGCTCATCGCATACCTCTAATCTACATCAAAGTACCTCCTATCAGCTCAAGGGTGACGTGTTTATCCAAATGTTGATCACGCGTCCTGCCGGAGACATGGACACAGTCCCGATGAAGACTGATGATGATTATGGCTCAGTCAAGGAGCTTCTTCGAAAGCCAAGTTAACAAACAGATCACCGAACATTTCGAATCCCACTGTTTCTGAGCAGGTCATGGGTGCACCTCTACCACACTCAAGGTCCTAAATGATATCATAACCGCCATCGATAAAAGACTGTACTGTGCAGCTGTCTTCATCGACCTGGACAAAGGCTTTCGACTCTGTCAATTGCAGCATTCTTATCGGCAGACCCACAGCCTTGGTTTCTCAAATGATTGACTCGCCTGGTTCACCAACTACTTCTCAGATAGAGTTCAGTGTGTCAAATCGGAGGACCTGCTGTCCGGACCTCTGGCAGTCTCTTTGGGGGTGCCGCAGGGTTCAATTCTCGGGCCCATTTTTTTATCTGTATACATTAATGATGTAGCTCTTGCTGCTGGTGATTCTCGGATCCACCTCTATGCAGACGGCAACATTCTGTATACATCTGGCCCTTCTTTGGACACTGTGTTAACAAACCTCCAGACGAGCTTCAATGCATGACAGCACTCCTTCCGTGGCCTCCAACTGTTCTTAAATGCAAGCAAAACAAAATGCATGCTCTTCAAACGATCGCTGCCCGCACATTCCAGCCCGACTAGCATCACTACTCTGGACAGTTCTGACTTAGAATATGTGGACAACTACAAATTCCTAGGTGTCTGGTTAAATTGTAAACTCTCCTTCCAGACTCACATTAAGCAACTCTAATCCAAACTTAAACCTAGAATTGGCTTCCTATTTCACAACAAAGCATCTTTCACTAATCCGCCAAACATACCCTCGTAAACTGCCCATCCTACTGATCCTTGACTTCGGCGATGTCATTTACAAAATAGCCTCACTCTACTCAGCATATTTGATGTAGTCTATCACAGTGCCATCCGTTTTGTCACCAAAGCCCAATACACTACCCACACTGAAACCTGTATGCTCTCGTTGGCTGGCCCTTGCTTAATTTTCGTCACCAAACCCACTGGCTCCAGGTCATCTATAAGTCTTTGCTTGGTAAAGCCCCACCTTATCCAAGCTCACTGGTCACCATAGCTGCACCCACCCATAGCACTCGCTCCAGCAGGTATATTTCACTGGTCACCCCCAAAGCCAATTCCTATATTGGCCGCCTTTCCTTCCAGTTCTCTGGTGCTAATGACTGGAACGAATTGCAAAATTCACTGAAGCTGGAGACTCACATCTCTCTCACTAACTTTAAGCACCAGCTGTCAGAGCAACTCACAGATCACTACACCTGTACATAGCTCATTTGTAAATAGCCCACCCAAACACCTCATTACATTTACATTTACATTTAAGTCATTTAGCAGACGCTCTTATCCAGAGCGACTTACAAATTGGTGAATTCACCTTCTAACATCCAGTGGAACAGCCACTTTACAATAGTGCATCTAAATCATTAAGGGGGGTGAGAAGGATTACTTATCCTATCCTAGGTATTCCTTGAAGAGGTGGGGTTTCAGGTGTCTCCGGAAGGTGGTGATTGACTCCGCTGTCCTGGCGTCGTGAGGGAGTTTGTTCCACCATTGGGGGGCCAGAGCAGCGAACAGTTTTGACTGGGCTGAGCGGGAACTGTACTTCCTCAGTGGTATGGAGGCGAGCAGGCCAGAGGTGGATGAACGCAGTGCCCTTGCTTGGGTGTAGGGCCTGATCAGAGCCTGGAGGTACTGCGGTGCCGTTCCCCTCACAGCTCCGTAGGCAAGCACCATGGTCTTGTAGCGGATGCGAGCTTCAACTGGAAGCCAGTGGAGAGAGCGGAGGAGCGGGGTGACGTGAGAGAACTTGGGAAGGTTGAACACCAGACGGGCTGCGGCGTTCTGGATGAGTTGTAGGGGTTTAATGGCACAGGCAGATGGGCCCAGCCAACAGCGAGTTGCAGTAATCCAGATGGGAGATGACAAGTGCCTGGATTAGGACCTGCGCCGCTTCCTGTGTGAGGCAGGGTCGTACTCTGCGGATGTTGTAGAGCATGAACCTACAGGAACGGGCCACCGCCATGATGTTGGTTGAGAACGACAGGGTGTTGTCCAGGATCACGCCAAGGTTCTTAGCGCTCTGGGAGGAGGACACAATGGAGTTGTCAACCGTGATGGCGAGATCATGGAACGGGCAGTCCTTCCCCGGGAGGAAGAGCAGCTCCGTCTTGCCGAGGTTCAGCTTGAGGTGGTGATCCGTCATCCACACTGATATGTCTGCCAGACATGCAGAGATGCGATTCGCCACCTGGTCATCAGAAGGGGGAAGGGAGAAGATTAATTGTGTGTCGTCTGCATAGCAATGATAGGAGAGACCATGTGAGGTTATGACAGAGCCAAGTGACTTGGTGTATAGCGAGAATAGGAGAGGGCCTAGAACAGAGCCCTGGGGGACACCAGTGGTGAGAGCGCGTGGCGAGGAGACAGATTCTCGCCACGCCACCTGGTAGGAGCGACCTGTCAGGTAGGACGCAATCCAAGCGTGGGCCGCACCGGAGATGCCCAACTCGGAGAGGGTGGAGAGGAGGATCTGATGGTTCACAGTATCGAAGGCAGCCGATGGTCTAGAAGGATGAGAGCAGAGGGGAGAGAGAGTTAGCTTTAGCAGTGCGGAGCGCCTCCGTGATACAGAGAAGAGCAGTCTCAGTTGAATGACTAGTCTTGAAACCTGACTGATTTGGATCAAGAAGGTGATTCTGAGAGAGATAGCGGGAGAGCTGGCCAAGGACGGCACGTTCAAGAGTTTTGGAGAAAAAAGAAAGAAGGGATACTGGTCTGTAGTTGTTGACATCGGAGGGATCGAGTGTAGGTTTTTTCAGAAGGGGTGCAACTCTCGCTCTCTTGAAGACGGAAGGGACGTAGCCAGCGGTCAGGGATGAGTTGATGAGCGAGGTGAGGTAAGGGAGAAGGTCTCCGGAAATGGTCTGGAGAAGAGAGGAGGGGATAGGGTCAAGCGGGCAGGTTGTTGGGCGGCCGGCCGTCACAAGAAGCGAGATTTCATCTGGAGAGAGAGGGGAGAAAGAGGTCAGAGCACAGGGTAGGGCAGTGTGAGCAGAACCAGCGCTGTCGTTTGACTTAGCAAACGAGGATCGGATGTCGTCGACCTTTTTTTCAAAATGGTTGACGAAGTCATCTGCAGAGAGGGAGGAGGGGGGGGAGGGGGAGGAGGATTCAGGAGGGAGGAGAAGGTGGCAAAGAGCTTCCTAGGGTTAGAGGCAGATGCTTGGAATTTAGAGTGGTAGAGTGGCACCCTTGTATCTCTACTTGCACATTCATCTTGTGCACATCTATCACTCTTGTGTTTAACTTCTCTGGGACGCTAGCAAACATTCAGTGAAAATGCAGAGTGCCAAATACAAATAAATTAATATAAAAATTTAACTTTCATGAAATCACACATGCAATACGCCAAATTAAAGCTACACTTGTTGTGCATCTAGCCAAAGGCTTTATGGTGAAAGCAAACCATGCTATTATCTGAGTACAGCAAACCAGCAAACAAACACAGACAATCATATTTCAACTGCTTTGCTTTATATTTAGCCAGATTGCAGTTGTAAATGAGAACGTGTTCTCAA